>NC_056751.1:230181488-230331488 GCF_019279795.1 Protopterus annectens | reverse complement strand
CTATATTCACTGCATCTTGTCATCTTTTCTTTTTCTAGCTTTATACAAATCTCTTCTATGCTTATTTCATTCCTAATACTAGTGCCCTGGCACAAATTTTCCTATTCTAAATTGTAAATAGTGTAATTTTTTATTTTGACTCTCCTTATCTCAGTTTAGTTTCAATCTTCTTCTTTTACTAGTCAGTCTAATTCAAGCAATTAGTACAAAAGAATGTTGCCTCTCCATTGTTTTTTCTTGTTATCATACCTCTGTATTTTTCTAAACCATATAAAAACTTGTATGCTTATATGTTTATATATTTTGTTTGTTTGGTTGTGTTTTTGATGTGTATTTGATTGTTGTTCTTTTCACTGTAAGTTACTAGTATGTTAATGGAGCTTTTCTCCTCGGGCCTCTGCTGAAAATGGACATGTATCCAGCCAGACTAGCCCGGTTAACAAATGTAAAATAAAAATAAAAAATAAAAATAAAAAAAAGTAAACCTACGATCTCCCATCCACTCGTCAAGATTTCTCTTGAACAGAGTCAGTGAGGGGCTCTGCCTCACATGGACTGGGATTCTGTTCCATAGTGTACGGAGTCTCTGGGTGATGAATCTGTCCCTCCAGCACGTCCAATTTATATCCATGTTGAGGTTTAAGTCTCTTGGTCTCGTGGCTCTGGTGGATTTGGATTTTTTGAGGTGGAGCATGTCCATTAATTCCAGGTTGGACATGGCCTTGTATGTCAGGCACAGATCACCTCTAAGCAGACGGTATGCGACTGAATAGAGCTGGAGTTTCTTCAGTCGGGCATCGTATGACATATATTTGAGCCCCTTTATCCTTTTGGTGAGGAACTTTTGGGGTCTTTCCAACTGCTGCAGGTGTCGGGTAAGGTACATTCCGAATGGAGCGTTGTACTCAATCATTGGTCTGATAAGTGAAGAGTACAGGGGTACAATGACCTCTCCTGATCTGGATGTGAATCCCTTCATGATCAGGTGGGCAATGTAGAAGGTCTTCCTAACCACTTTGGCAATGTGAGTGTCAAAAGAGAGGTTACTGTTAACTTGGGTCCCCAGGTCCCTTTTAACTTCTTCCGTGTTTAATGGATTACCACCTATGTGGTAATTAGGGGTTACCTTGTTTTTCCCAAAGGGTATGACTATACATTTTTTGGCATTTAGCTTAAGGCCATGGCTCTGGCACCAGTTATCCATTTCTATGAGACCTCTCTGGAGGATGTCTGTGTCTGATGGAGTGTCAATTATGGTGCCCAGTTTGCAGTCATCTGCAAATTTTGTCAGCCACAATCCCCCTATGTTTGCCTGCACTTCAGAAAAATAAATGCCGAACAAGGGGGGGCCCAGGACTGAGCCCTGTGGGACACCGCTCGTGACCGGCTTAGAGTCTGACATGGCACCAGCAACTCTAACCCTGTGTTTTCTGTCCTTGAGCCAGTTTGCAACCCATCTTGTGACATATGGGTTTACATCTAAGCTGGTGAGCTTTTCTATGATGCCCGAGTGGGGTATTGTGTCGAACACTTTTGCTAGGTCAAGATAGGCTGTGTGAACTGCCTTACCCTCATCAATGGCCTTAGTGACTGTTTCGAAAAAGTCGACCAAGTTCAAGAGGCAGGATCTGCCCTTGACAAAGACAAATTGGGTAGGATCCAGTGTCTGTAGGTCCCCAATGTCTTTATTTATGAGTTCCATTATGATCCTCTCCATAGCTTTGCCCACAACTCGGGCAGCATGCACAGTTGGATACAAAAGCAGCAATGACACTCACATCTGTCCTCCTCACAGTCCAGATAAATAAGTGAAGAGTACTTTGCTACAAAATCATTTTAAGCTATACACAATGGCCAGACATACAACATTCTCTTAGGAAAGCAAATAAAATGTCTGACCATAGCAAAGAAAAATTTAACTGGCCAGTAATCCACACATGTTTTTTACACTCTGATGTCTTGGCCAAAGCCTTCAAGGAGTAAACATTACCAGAAATACATGCCTTAATCACAAGAAGCAATTAACACCTAATTACATAGTTGCCATTTAACCCCCTACGGGATAAAGTATCACAGTTAATATTAATGCATTGAGTCTATCCATAACAATTGTCCTTTTGTAAATGTTTCATCACACTGTGGAAAAGACGTTTTTAGAAACAGTACCTTGAGACCCACTATTGTCCCATGGTGAGATTTATTCAAATGTACTGCTACGGGACTGACATATTTCTTATCACTAATATGTCTGACATGTTCTAACAGCCTAGTTTTAAAACATGTGTTACTCTCCCCTATATAAGATATGTTACAATGCCATCTAAGAGCATTCTCTATACACCAACCTCTTGAAAGTGCAGACATCATGTTTCCCAGCCATTCCCCTCAGCAGGAATTACAGCATTAAATAATGATAGACTTGTATGCATATCCACCTAATACCATATGACATCTGGACAAAGTATGGCATAATTGGTGGACTGAACCCACATACATAGCCATTCATGAAATATTGCTGTTATACACTGAGAAAGTTGCTGGTGTGACAGGGTTTGTTGTAATATATCTTTTCTGAGGGATATAAAGTCAGAAAAACTAATGGATATTACCATCTACATAATGCAATCACCAGAGTATGCTACTGATTTGCCAAGGACAACATCTGCCTGTGCAACAGCCCATACATAACAGGCTAACCTGTGGCCATTATGTGGATTGCCCTACAGTTGAGCGCTATGCAGAGACAGAACTTTGTCAGACTGAAACCCATGCAGAGGTAGCATGTGCAGACAAACCCTGTTAAACCAGCATTATTCCAAACATATAACAGCATTACTCACATTCTGCCGCTAAGTTTTGAACCTTCCCCACCATTTACTTGGCTTATCTCCACAAGTCTTGTTGTAAGAAGTAGTAGCTCACACAACTCCAGGATGTCTACCTCCCAAGTAAGGGAATGGAGTACTCATTTATAGGAGTGTGTTACCATGACATTGACTATTGGAAGAACTACGCAGCTGCTCTGCATGCAATTATCAAGTGAGAAACCCCAATACGTGTACAGGTCATCACATGGTCATGAGCATCACCTACAAAAGCCATGCTGACAGCTATTCAAACCAGCTCTATCCCTGTAGTGCAAAGAGAGAGAGAGAGAGAGAGAGAGATAACAAATGAAACAAAGTGGAAAAGAGAAGAAAGATAAAAAGGTAAGTGGAACATGTAAGCATGTAATTGAATGTAATACTTGGTCTGTAATAATGGGAAATATGATTTGGAGGAATATATTTCTAAACAAGACATGCAGTACTAATGTCCTGCTAAACAGCTGCTATGGCCATAGCATCTGGCCCTCTCTACAGTGGGAGATATCACAGACATACCTCTCAACTGTACAGATCTTCACTGAATGTCAACATTTACCATCATGTATTTTTGTCTGTTCCTCCCGAGATCTGTACTGCTCTGGCAAATAGCTAAAGATTGAGGTCATCAGGTAATGACAAACAATTGAGTTTAAGACTCCGCATCCTTAAGAATTTTCACCATAAAGCAAAATGTATCATTCTACGAATTTCCTATGTTTGTAACAGGAATATTTAAAGTCTGTCCCTATTTATCCCCCCATCATTTTAGGCATTGTCCAGATGTGATGCTCTGAGAGGTTGTGTGGTGGGATCACAGCTCAGGAGCCTGACTCACCCTGAGAAAGGACAACTCATATATGACAACTGCAGGGGTGTCTGTCAAACAGTTTTGACTGTGCCACTGCTAGGCTAGTTAATGGGATGGTTTCCATATCCGTGTTTCCTGTGATTATGAGTTATGACACATGTTCGCCTTGTAAAGCTAAGAGACCTATAGAGAGCATGTGCATAGTAAAGTACTGTTGCAGACATGTGTGTTGAACTGCATGTGACATATTGAATTAATAACATACAACTGTACAGTCTTCTGCTGGAAAATAAGCACATTTGTGACTGATATCTGTAGTCATATACACATATATCTGTGTAATGTCAGCCAAACTATTGGCAGGTCTGTGAGCAATGACATTGTAACATAATAGCCTACTTATAACTGTTGGACATCTTCCAGGTTATCATAGTGATGTCAAACCCTACTGAGCAATCAACGAACTAATGTATGGTGCAGCTATATTAATATAGTATTAATACTGATGTCCCCTTTGAGACCCATTTATGTGTGCCATTGTCCAGACGTAGTGCTGCAACAGGTTGAACTATGATTGAGCGGCAAGATTGTAACTACACTGTGCCATACTAACATACAACAGAAATGTATACCAGATATGCCCTAAGCACATATATGTATGCTTATGTTCAGCTGGAAGGCACAAAACTAAATCACATGGGTTTCAAGCATTCAAGTACATAGGTTGCGCATGGTGCACAATTGTGTAATATCAGTGTCAGTGCATACAACAGAGAGAAATGTGTACAGCTACTGGTTGGTGCAGTGCCCTGACACTGATATGGGTACTAGAGTAGGCATGAAATTCAGCTATTAATCAGAGATGTTTCCACCTGTATGACCCTCTGTCCATGCCTACCTGTACCAGTTATATCCACACCTATATACAGTGGATATCACAAATGTACACACCCCTGTTAGAATGCCAGGTATGTGTGCTGTATGACAATCAGACCACAGCAGATCATTTCATAGTTTTCCTTATCTTTATGTGACCCCTAACATGTACAATTCAACTGAAATACAATCAAAGGTGTTTCTAGGAAGGTGACCAACTATTGCCAAGTAAAGATGTGACCAAGATGGATGAATGCTGCAACTATCTCAAGAGATGCATACACAACATATCAGTTTAAGGGTGTCCACACTCATTCAACTGGCGTATTGTACTGAGTATTATTTACATATGTTTTCACAGACCCGATTGTTATGTTTTCAATTGAATTGCACAGGCTATAGGTCACACTACAGGTGAGAAATGTTATGAAATTAGTTATTGTGGTGTTATGTTTAAATTGCACAAATACCAGGCAGTGTATCAGGGGTGTGTACCCTTTATATCCACTGTAGTTATATGGACACATCAGTACCTGTCCTGTATACCCAGCTTCCACCAAGGTAAAGTAATCCCCTTTGGTGGACAGCAGCAATACACAAACCACATAAAAGGTTACTAAATTGGCTGTACAGGGTCACATAGGTGCAGGCAACAGCTCTGAAGCAAGTCCACCTACGTCTGAGCAAGCATGTAAGTTCACGGGTGACTTCCTGAAAGGCTGACTATGACTATGAATCGGACATATCCACACCACCAAGGACAATTGCAACCAAGCCTCCACATATGTTGTCTCAGATGAAACAACACAATTCACCCTTTACTGGGTGTAAAGAACACCTCATACACACATGCCATGGATAATATCAACCTGTATCATACAGGTTAGGTGGGAACACTGGCACCCTGTCCACCCCAGTTGTACAGGGAGATATGCATATCAACAATATTCCTCCCTCAGCAATGGTGAGCATGTACATATTGTCTACTGATGGCAACAATAGCATATCTACATGGGGCATACAAACATCAGTGTTTGACTCCTTCATGAACTCAGGCATGTGCTCAGAGCTCCATAACACACCACAGACAAACACAGACCTGCCACCATCCACACACCATCCACATGGAAGATGCCCACTGTCAACCCTCTACAAATGAATGGAGGATAGAGGATTATGCAATCAAGTGTGCAGCATTGGGGGGAATAAGAAAGCTCAGGGACAGGCGTGTAATGCAAACTGCTATAGCCATGATAACTTGGAGGGTTTCAGTAGTCTGGATTATTTGCAAGTAATATCACTGTTGACATGCATTTTGACAACTGTATGAGGTCCTGTGACCTTTTTCCTGTTTAGGCCTTCCAGGTAACATGCAGAGTGCTTGCCTACCAGCATTCTCTGTTGGGGAAACAAACATCATCACCCAATATGTGGTTGGACATTATGCCTTGTCATTTGGATGGAGAGCAGAAGATGTGCGGGAGAGGACTGCCTTGTTGAACGGTGTGGTCCATAGGGTAAATGATGCCGGCCTGCACAGCAGAACTTATGAGCATGTGCAGCATCGGTCCACCAACCTCAAATGCCATGCCCATCAATGGGCTGCTGCTGTAGTGAGGGACCAGCTAGCATAGGTGGGGGCCCAGCCATCAAGCCCTACTGACACCCACAGAGGAGCTCCTCACCACACTTGGGCCACATGCCAAATGCACAAGCCATTATGCTGAGGGAAGCATTGTAGAGGTGGGTTGCACACACACTCTGGATGAGGAGTGTGCAGGTAAGGACCCAGTGGGATTAGTACACAAATGTATCAGACATACATGTATCTGTATTGTGTCTACATGTACGTGTCGGGTCTGATTGCAGTTGTGGATGGGGTTTTCTAATGCACATAGGTGCACATCCATGGTGAGGACAGGACATTGTGTATTATTGTGATTAGTACTGTAGATGTGCTGACATGCTAAATCCATCCTGTACCAATGCCACATGTGTGTCTGCTGACAATAACTCCTTCGCACAACTACCTAGGACCCTCTGGTCTGCATAAGGGACTGCAGCCTGAAGCTGGTGTGTATGACATTGTTCTGTTGTTGCCTGCAATACCCCAGGAATGTGAAGTGCATGCAATTTACCATGCACACAACCATCAGTCATAGCTATATTGCTTTATATAATAGCTATATTGCTTGCTGTGCATGTTCATTTGTTCTGTGGTTAACTGTATTGTATCACAGTGGTCACCACTGGGGCCTATCTGATGTGACATGAATTCAACATTCCTGAAGCATACCTCACATCTTGGTCAGTGCTAAAATATCTCGACAGAGGGGCCAGCAAATTGTGCTGGACAAACAGCCTAAGGTATGGTCATGTGTGACACATTACTGGTATACAGTGGATATAAACTGTGTACACACCCCTCTTAAGATACAAGGTGTTCCATTACATACTAATTAGGACCACAGTATGACAGCCCAAACCTCTTCCAGCCTTTAATGTAACCCATAACAGGTACAATTCACTTGTAAAACCAAGCATCTGGACTCATGTATTGCACCTACAAGGCTGGCCACCTGTGAGGACAGCAGACATCCTATCAGCATGATGTTTCAGTCAGGTATGATACCTCATGATGCCATATGTGTCAGTACACTCACTGTTGCCTATTTAGCTATAATATCACATACATGAGCATTGTTAAGGCACACAGACCACTTCCAACCACATATAGGTTTCAAACATATGGGTATTCCAGACACATCTGTACAGAGGACTGTACAATGGTTTAACCTGCTGCATATGAGGCAGATGCTGTTGCCACACTGTATAAAGTAATGGCAGCAGGAGGTGGTCACCAGCTGTGTATGGTATACACATCAAAATGGTATAAGCCACACAAGATATGATCCTCACACACACGAACAGTTGCCAGCATTAGAACTCCTGCTTACCTAGGTATTCCTAATATAGTTCTACACAGTTGTGAGATGGGCCACACATGTTTTGCATGTCCAACTCTTCCAAAGGTACTTCTAAGGTGGATGACATCAACAGGTCTGCTAAATTGGAGTGAAGGGAAGTGTAAAGGGCAGTACACAGTTCAACAATGGTGTAATCCAGACAGTACATGATGTACACACACACACACACACACACACACACACACACACACACACTGGCCAATATTGGGGTTAGAACTCCTGCCTATCTAGGGATTCGTACTATAGTGCTACGCAGTTATCAGGTGCACCACAGAGTTTATACATGTCCACCTCTTCCAAAGGTACTTCTAAGGTGGATGACTTCAACAGGTCTACTAAATTGGAGTGAAGGGAAGTGCAAAGGGTAGTACACAGGTCAAAAATGGTATGAACCAGACAATACATGATTCACACACACATACGTACATACACACACTTGTCAGTATTGGGATTAGAACTATTGTCTAGCTAGATATTTCTACTATAGTGTTAGGTAGTTACCGCATGTGCTACAGAGCTTACTGAACCTTCACGTGGCCAAAGCTGCTGATAACTGCACAGCTGTGGTAAAGTATAACAGGTGGCAGACAGTCTGCCTGCTTTTACACCCATACATCATGCTAGTTCTTTCTGTCTTGCACTTCAACTAGCATTATGGCTTGGCACTTCAGGTTATTGTATCAAAATGTGTGGCACACCTGGGAGCCATCAGCAGTACTCGTTTATCACAGATGTAGCCCCTGTACTTACTAGTTATGTCCACCCCTCCTGGCATGTTTGAAGGGTGGTTATCTGTGCTTTCATCTATTAACCCAGTGCACTTGTCCATTCTGGGTGACTGTTGCAACTGCCTCATGTACACAGGTAACTCTCCCCTCTAAACTCCAAACACTCAGACCTGTGACAGTTGCCTATATATCACCCAATGTGGACATATGCACTCTCCAGCAAAGACTGGACTAGCAGGTCAAGAGGATAAGATCAACACCTGCATCACACCATGTGGAACATGTAGCTCACCATGGCACCCACATTGACAGCCATGACATACAGTGAAAAGCCACATACCCACCTTTCCAGAGGCACTCAATGGGAATTTACCCAAACTGCATAGACCAGCAAGGCAGACACCTACTCAGACACTGTGTAAGTGGCACATGCCAAGGTACACATATTTAACCTACACAGTGTGCCCCCAACCTAAGCTCCTAAGGATAACCACCTGCACAATACGGTGATCATGGGTAACTCAATACTGAGGCACAGACATCCCACTCGCTAAGTTGAATATGGAGCAGGTAACAGCCAAATATCTATCCTATGCCAGCATCTAACACATGACACAGCCAGTCATGTCACTCCACAACAACTATGAGTATCACTCTGTATCCATGTGGGTGTGAATGACTTGGGACACACCTCCCTGGACTACATGACAAGAGACATGGCTGAGCTCCTGATTATGCGGTCCAGGCAGGCATGACAGTAGCACTGGGCAGTGTACTGCTGTCACACAGAATGATGCTGCATTACTATCAACAGATGATTGACTGCAACATTGGCTTACGTGATATGTGTCATTCTCAGGAGATCCAGAACCTCTCTGCTTGGGATGATATCATTGACAGAACCCAATGACTTGCCATGGATGTCCTACATCTGTCACTGTTGGGTTGCCAGGTACTGGCTAAGTGTCTTGCCACCCCTATGGTGCCTTATTAGGCAGAGTTCCTAATGCTGTTACCACCATATCAGCTACACATGTATGCAATCTGAGGGTCATGCTGCTCAACAGTGGACATCTAACTGTCAGGATCCAGTCACTCATAGCAGTTGTTGGAGTGGAGGACACATGTCTGCTGTAATGGCAAGGTGGTTCACAGCAGCAGACAGCAGACCTGCAGTATCAGGCTATGATGCATTCCACAGCTGTCAGCCCCCAAACATGGACCACACCACACCTCCACAGGTGGTTTTGTCTCCATATTCATTATGGATAAGCACAGCACCTGACTAGTATCTCATCATAATGCATTGAAGATACTTCCAGTACAACTGCTTAGTGGTAATAGCCTGCTATGGGTCCACATCTATGTCCCTAGACTGTCAATGCACATTCCTCAACACCTTGCCATCTATGATGGTCCAACACAACACTGACATAGTATGATTCATCAACTACCACTCCAACACCTGGGGAATGTAGCCAAGCGCCAGTAAAGTGCCCAACACTTCTGGGATACATCATTTCCATTGCCCTAGACCAGCTCATACTGACCCCAGGTAGAGGATGCAACAACCTTGACCTGTGTAGACCACTTAAATATGGGACTGTTGCTCATCCCCAGATATCAATTTCTGCATGGTGTGATTCACACAGGCTGTAATCAACATGGAAATCAACATGTCAGCCACAACCCCCACAAAGATAACCACCTGGCAAAACCTCTCCAAAGCTGACTTTGCAGTCATGAAAACAGGGGTAGATGTCTTCACTGCACCCATGACAATGGGAAATAGCTGCATGTCTGTGGAATCATACACATAGGCACTGTACAAACAGGTGCATGAATGCATGGTACTAGCTAGAGCCAACAGAACCCAGACACTGTCCTCCAAAGACTGGGAGACAATGTAATTGTCCTGCCATTACTAAAATGTACATCAAAAGGAGGACACTGTTGCAGGGAAGGTGGTGTCCATGGCTGTTAAACTCCCTTTTTGGCCTCAAACACAACTTTGGAAACCTCATGCAATCCCCAACAGACATCTATGGCAGCAGAGATGCAGCAGACACTGACAACAGTCACAATAGCCTTTAATAGTTACAACAACAACCTCCTCAGCATTAAACACAAGTGCTGCGAGTTACTGCACAATGCTAATGCCTATCCTGAGATAACAGAAATTGGCCACAATCTTCACAACACATTCAGTGCAAGCTTTATCCCTCTCTCCCCCCACAAGTGAAGTGCTGAGTTAATGTGTTCTTACATGATGTATCCCATTTCCGTTCTAAGAGTCTGTGTGTCACCAGAATGTGGCCCTGCAGCAAGGCCACAGGGAATGGCAGTGTGGTACCACATCCACCATGTCATAGGCAGGTTATAGTATGTGCATGGTAATCCCCAGTCTGTAACACAGTGATTGCATATGCCTCACAGATTATAGGGCTGAGGGTTGCACATAGGTATATGTTGATTTGCAACATCTGTTGCAGAATGGAGAATGGTACATGTTCTGATTTGGACACACTTCCAATTCCTAATAACCACAACCACAGGGGATATTCATCAACCAAACACACTGGGATTACTATACACACACACACACACACACACACACACACACACACACACACACACACACACACACACACACACACACACACACACACACACACACACACACACACACACACACACACACACACACACACACACTTGCCAGTACTGAGATCCATAGGTTCATTGCTTCATAGGTGTGTAGTAGGTGAATGGGCCTGAAGGCTCTACAAGGCTAGACCAAGGGAATACCCTGGCATCAGGCCACATGAAAGTAGTCCCCAGTGTGGCTCAGGAGTATAGTCACTGGAGTGGTCCCCCAGGGGTGGGTATTGTATTCCTCATCCACTCATCCAGAGTTCTATTGTGGGTAGCCAGTGATGCACTCCTTCCCTTGTTTGTGATTTATATTCCAAAACAAAGAGAATTTCTGGGTGGTGCACATGTCCCACATGCATGTTCTTTGAAGTGTAGAAGTGTTATTGAGGTCTCTGGGGCATGTTGTGTGGACAGAATTTTCTGATGTAGCATTCTTGACCTCGTTTGGTGAGACCTGGCAATATAACTGAGGTAGTGATTGGATCTACACTGACAGTATGATATGGGTGCATGGGTATTAATTGAAGTTATTGGTGTCTGTCCATACAGGACATGTGTATAAGGCATGGTATTTCATTTGTGGGGTACATTTGAAGACTCTACAGTTGTTGCAGGTGTCCAGTGGGGGACATGGCAAAAGAGCCACTGTACACATTGATTGGACTACTGAGGGGATGGAACAGGTTGCCATGTCCTTTTACTTGCTGGATAACACTTAGTCAGGAGATGTAACACATCAAAGTACTTTCTGATGTCAGTGGCACTGTTGTGGTCAACAGGCATGTAGTCCACTGCAATCACACCATGAGTACTATCTGTGAAGCAATATGCAGGGGAACTATGGATACAGTGGTTGTCGCCTAGCCAAGTGTGTTTGTGTATAATGTGTGGGTGGAGAGTGGTCTCTGAGTAATAAAAGGGTTGCCTATATTGTTCACTAATCCATACTGTCACATAGTCATTGCACATGGCACTAGACATTTAGGGCTGTGGATTGTCTACATCAACCTCTCCCACGTTTCATAACAGTTGGCCTTGTAATGTGGACATTAGGACATATACTAGGTCCTCAACATAATAATTTAGCAAAACCCACCCCCAATGGATCCTGTTATTAAACAATCAACCAATTCCCACACAGGATACTGATGACAGACACACACACTTGCTAGTACTGAGTTGCGAACCCCTACCTAACTATGCATTGCTACTGCAGTATTGCACATTTATCGCATGGACCATGGAGCTTATAGGATGGATGCTGTCCCAAGGTACTTCTAAGGTGAGGAACATCATCAGCCCTTGTAAATATATATATATTTTTTTATTTAACATTTGTTGACCGGGAATGTCCAACTAGGTTCCACAGAGCCTGTTTTCAGTGGAGGCCCGGGGAGAAATGCTCCAAATACTGGCATTGGGTGATGTAGTGGGTGAGAGATTCCACAAAATATTTTACCCTTCACACACATTTACATTTGGCAGGAGTAAGGTTCAAACCTCTATCTTTTTGGACCATTATGTTACACATTTACCACATGCACCACTGACCTTACTTGGTCTAGGGTTGCCAACAGGTACTTCTAAGGTGGATGATATCAGCAGGAATGCTAAAGGCAGGCACTGAGACGAGTACTGGGTGTAAATGGGGCCACAATCTTTGAGTTACAGATATACAAATGTAGATATAGGTACAAACACTTACCAGGAATGAGATTCAACCCCCTATCTATGTAGATATTGCTGCTACAACATTCTGCATTTATCACATGCACCACAGAGCTTCCATAATGAAGAGTTGTGCAAAGGTATCTTTGAAGGTGAGTGGCATCTGCAGCAGTGCTAAATGAGGGGCAAGGGAAGTGTTTTACTTGTGAATGACCACAAAATCAGGTTTCTAAAAGCATACACACATTCTCTCACATAAACACTCACATTTACTAGGATCAGATTGGAACTCCTACCTAACTAGTTTGCTACACTACAATATTATGCAGTTATCACAATTGCCATCAAGCTTATGTGTTGGAGAGCTGTTCAAAGGTATCTTTGAAGGTGAGTGACATCAGCAGCAGTGCTAAAAGAGGGGTAAAGGAAGTGTTGTGCGTGTGAATGACCACAAAATCATGTTGTTATAAGGATACATGCACTCTCTTACACAAACAATCACATTCACACAATAGCCAGGATCGGAACTCCTACCTAACTAGTTTACAACACTATAGTATTATGCAGTTATTGCAAGCACTACAGAGCTTATATGTTGGAAAGCTGTCCAAAGGTATCTTTGAAGGTGAGTGACATTAGCCAGTGCTAAAGGAGGGGTAAGGGAAGTGTTGTAAGTGTGAATGACCACAAAATCAGGTCTCTACAAGGATACACACTCTCTCTTACACAAACCCTCACATTTACACAGTTGCTAGGCTCAATATTGGAACTCCTACCTAACTAGTTTTCTACACTATAGTATTACGCAATTATCGAAAGTGCCACAGAGTTTATACATTGGAGAATTGCCCAAAGGTATCTTTGAAGGTGAGTGATATCAGCAGTGCTAAAGGAGTGGTAAGGGAAGTGTTGTAAGTGTGAAAGATCACAAAATCAGGTCTCTACAAGGATACACACACTCCCCCGCATGAACACTCACATTTACATAGTTGTCAGAATCAGGATTGGAACTCCTACCTAACTAGTTTGCTACACTACAGTATTACGCAGTTATCATAAGTGCCACAGAGCTTATATGTTGAAAAACTGTCCAAAGGAATCTTTGAAGGTGAGTGACATCAGCAGCAGTGATGAAGGAAGGGTAAGGGAAGTTTAGTAAGTGTGAATGGCCTCAACCACATTCATCTAGAAACACATACCCACACACTCATACACAAGTTTACATTTGACAGGACTGAGATTGCAACTGCTACATGGATACCTATTTGTACTGTAGTGTTACACAGTTTTCACAAGCACCACTGAGACTATAGGGCTGAGGGCTACCCAAAGGTATTTCTACAGTGAATGACATCAGAACATCATGTGATATAGGCCAATTGGGATGTGTAGTGGGTAGGACAGACCTCATTATGGGATTCTCTCTGTTGCCATCTGTCTTTCTCTTCCCCATGTCTCGGTGTGTGTATGTTTGACATATTATATTATGTTATGTTGGCCTTAGATATGTGTGGGTATTCCTATCCAATGTGAGTGTGCGAAGTATCAATGGTGTAAAATTTCGTGTGTGTGCACAGACAGCTGCAAATAACCAATATCTGTAGTCCTCAGTGTTGTGAGACATGGGCTTCATTTCCTCTAAGTGTAGGAGCATGCCCAGTATGACCTTCTATATTGAGTGTATGCATCCATTCCAGGGAGGGTTGGACTTCAGTTCAGGGTTTTGTGTGCTACAGCTGCACCTAGCAAACTGTTTCTGCAGGATATCTGTAGATAGGTTGCCAATATGGAGACACAATGAGCTTAACATACAGGGGGTACTGTAACTATTGCTGTCTGTGGTGCTTGTGTCACATGTTTGGTTGTAGCATAGATATTCTGACATATGTACTGTTTTACACTGTGATGTGTCATGGCATCAACTACTGACAGTTATCATTCTTTGCTCACAGTTTTTTACTGGGAAATACAAGATGAATGAAGCTGAGACCAATATTCTGAGGCATGTAGACTACACATTCTGGCACACACCTGCCATTGTGAAGGGGTAGCTACAGACAATAGACTGTTGGTTCTGTGTAAATGGGGCCAATACATTACTTTCTATAGCCATTATTTGGATGATATTTGCATACTGTGGAGGGGTACTAAAGAATTGTTTGAGGAATTTATGATTCATTTAAATAACAGTACTGATTTTTTTAAATTTACTTGTACTATTAATGAATCTATTATCAACTATTTGGATGTTTCTTTATATAAGAATTCTATCAACAATTGTTTTCATTCAAAGCTATATAGGAAACCTACTTTTTTTAACACCTATTTGCATTTCCATAGTGCACATCCTTACCATCAGAAAAAAGGGATTGTGAAAGGTCAATTGATAAGAGCATCTCGTATGACCAGTGATTATTCGATGCTACTTCAAGAATTGGATTACATTTGTTCCCTTTTTTTTAGAAAGGGAATACCCTGAATCTTTATTGGTGGGTCTAGTTAAGGAAGTACGGGACAACAGGGAGAACAAGTTCTTTCCATTATTAGGGTTGTGTCAACTAGATGTAGTTCCAGGGAATAAGGAGGGGGTTCTTTATAACCGTTCATTTATTCTCACTTTTTCCTCTACTTTTCATCTAGTAGAAGAAACTATTAAAAAATACTGGCCACTATTGAGAGTGAATGAAGAAACAGGGAAATATATCCCTGTGGAACCCTCTTTTATTAGAAGGAGAGGTATGAATTTAAAGGACCTTTTTGAGGTGCAAAAAGTCAACCATACAGTGGCAAATAAAGCCAAAAGGGGTACTTTCAAGTGTGGTGCTTGCAGTCAGTGTAAATTTATTTTACAACAAAATAAAATTAATATTCCCTCTAGAGGTATTAGATTTACGGCTTCCAGCCACTACAAATGTGGTAGTAAGGGCATAGTGTACACTGGTATTTGCGTGAGTTGCAATAGTTTTTATACTGGTAAGCCCATACGTACACTTAGAAAGAGAATTTATGAAGTCTCAAATGAAATTTCCAAGGAAAAGGAAACTAATGCCTTTTTCAAGCACTCTTTAACATGTACTAACATGAATATTAGATTTGCAGTGTTGGAACAGATTGCTATGGACCCCAGAGGTGGGAAGTGGGAGGCTAGAATTGAGTTCCGAGAACTGTTTTGGCAGTTAAAAACTGATGCAGATAGACCACCAGGTTTAAATGACTATTTAAGCATCACTAGTGTGTTGAAATTAAGGTAAGCCAAGCTGTGATTTTGTACATTTGAAGATGTTTTTAATGAATTTTTTCCAGGTTTGTCAAACATTGAATTTTGGGTATTAGTAGTAGTAATATTTTTTAGACTATTTATGTTTGTGTAAAATTCTTTTATATTATTTTTATGGCATTTTTGTGTGAGTATGTAGTAATTTCAGTATGGAGTATGTATTTATTGTTCAAAAACTTTTTTTGTATGATGCATCAAGTTTTAGGGGGGAATGCATATATGTTTGTTTTTTCTTAATATTTTTCATACATTTTTTAGACAGTTTTTATACAGTTTTATAGTTCTTTAAGGCATATTTAGTGTTCTTAACAGCAATATGGCCTTTTGAAATGGCAATTAATCAATTAATCAATTTGTCAACATATGTATTTAAATGCGTTGGAATGGCTGTTTAATTAGTTCTGAGGAAGCTTTGCACTGAGCAAGGTGAAAGCTCGCTTAACTCTATCTGGATATTTGTATTTGTGGACTGTGCGATTGTACTTTCGATTGGGCTACAGTTGGATTAAAGTTTTACATTTTCCTGGTTTCTGGCTGTTCTCTTGGATTGTCGTTTTTTTTACTGGAGAGTGCATATGCCCAAATTGGGTGATGAATGGGTAACCCTCACAGGTCTGAGTGTTTGCAGTTTAGATGACAGGGTTGTCTGTGTACATGCAGCAGTTGCAACAGAGTCCCATTGTGGACAAGTGCACCAGGTTAATGAGTGAAAGCACAGATAACCACCCTTCAAACATGCCAAGAAGGATGGACATAACAATTAAGTACTGAGGAAACATTTGTGATGAATGAGTACTGCTAATGGCTCACAGGTGTGCCACACTTCCTGATGCAATAACTTGGTGAAATGCCAAGCCATAATGCTAGTTGAAGTGCAAGACAGAAAGAACTAGTATGATGTGCGCGTGGTACAGAAGGCAGACTGTCTGCCACCTGTAATACTTTACCACAGCTGTGCAGTTATCAGCAGCGTTAGCCATATGAAAACTCAGTAAGCTCTGTACGGCATGTGGTAACTGCATAACACTATAATAGACATACCTCAATAGGCAGGCATTCTAATCCCAGTACTGGCAAGTGTGTGTGTGTGTGTGTGTGTGTGTGTGTGTGTGTGTGTGTGTGTGTGTGTGTGTGTGTGTGTGTGTGTGTGTGTGTGTGTGAATCATGTAGTGTCTGGCTCATACCATTTTTCACCTGTGTACTACCCTTTACACCTCCCTTCACTCCAGTTTAGTAGACCTGTTGATGTCATCCACCTTATAAGTACCTTTGGAAGAGATGGAAATGTATAAGCTCTGTGGCCCATCTGATAACTGTGTAGCACTATAGTAGGAATACATAGATAGGCAGGAGTTCTAATACCAGGACTGTCAAGTGTATGTAGGTGTGTGTGAATAATATACTGTCTGGCTTATAACATTTTTGATCTGTTATAACCTTTACACTTCCCTTCACATCAATTTAGTAGAACTGTTGATGTCATCCACCTTAGAAGTACCTTTGGAAGAGGTGGAAATGTATAAGCTCTGTGGTGTGTCTGATAACTAAGTAGCACTATAGTAGGAATACCTACATAGGCACCAGTTCTAATCCCAATACTGGCAAGTGTGTGTATATGTATGTATGTGTGTGTGTAAATCATGTACTGTCTGGCTCATACCAGTGTTGACCTGTGTACTACCCTTTACACTTCTCTTTACTCAAATTTAGTAGACCTGTTTATGTCATCCACCTTAGAAGTACCTTTGGAAGAAGTGGAAGTGTATAAGCTCTGTGGCACATCCTCTAAGTGTGTAGCACTATAGTAGGAATACCTAGATAGGCAGGAGTTTTAATCCTAATGCTGGAAACTGTGTGTGTGTGTGTGTGTGTGTGTGTGTGTGTGTGTGTCTGTGTATGTGAGGATCATGTCTTGTGCGGCTTATAGCATTTTGATGTGTATACTATACATGGCTGGTAACCACCTCCCGCTGCCATTACTTTATATAGTGTGGTAACAGCATCTGCCTTACATGCAGCAGGTTAACCCATTATACAGTCCTCTGTAGAGATCTGTCTGGAATATCCATATGTTTGAAACCTATATGTGGTTGGAAGTAGTCTGTGTGCCTTAACAATGCCCATGTATGTGATATTATAGCCAAATAGGCCACAGTGAGTGTACTGACACATATGGCAGCATGAGGTATCATACCTGACTGAAAATCACTCTGATATGACATCTAATACTCTCACAGGTGGACTGCCTTATAGGTGCAATACATGAGTACAAATGCTTAGTTTTACAAGTGAACTGTACCTGTTTTGGGTCACATTAAAGGCTGGAAGAGGTGTGAACTGTCATATTGTGGTCCTAATTAGTATAGTAACAGGAACACCTTATATCTTAAGAGGGGTGTGTAGACAATTTATATCCACTGTATACCAGTAATGTGTCATGCATGACCTTACCTTAGGCCGTTTGTCTAGCACAATTTTCTGGCCCCTGTCCAGGCGTCTTGGCACTGACATGTTGTGAGGTATGCTACAGGAATGTTGAATTCATGTCAGATAGGCCCCAGTGGTGGCCACTGTGATGCAATACAGTTAACCCCAGCACAAGTGAACATGCACAACAAGCAATATAGCTATTACTGATGGTTGTGTGCATGGTAAATTGCATGCACTTCACATGCCTGGGGTATTGCCAGGCAACAGAACAATGTAATACTCACCAGCTTCAGGCTGCTGTCCTATATGCAGACCAGAGGGTCCTAAGTAGTTGTGAGAGGGAGTTATTATCAGCAGACGCACATGTGGTCTTGGTTCAGGATGGATTTAGTATGTCAGCACATCTACAGTACAAACTGCAATAATACACAAATGTCCTGTCTTCACCAAAGATGTGTACCCCTGTGTATTAGATAACCCAATCCACAACTGCAATCAGACCTGACACATGGATGTAGATACAATACAGATACATGTATGTCTGATACATTAGTTTACTAATCCCCACTGGGCCCTTACTTGCACACTCCTCATCCAATGTGTGTGTGTGTGTGTGTGTGTGTGTGTGTGTGTGTGTGCAACCCACCTCCACAATGCTTCTCTCAGTGTCATGGCTTGTGTGTTTGTCATGTGGCCCAAGTGTGGTGAGGAGCTCCTCTGTGCATGTCAGTGGGGATGGATGGCTGTGCCCCCACCTGTCGCTAGCCATTCCCTCACTACAGCAGCAGCCCATGGCATTTGAGGTCAGTGGCCTGATGCTACACATGCTCATAAGTTCTGCTGTGCAGGTCGGCATCATTTTCCCTGTGGACCACACTGTTCCACAGGGCAGTACTCTCCGCACATCTTCTGCTCTCCGTCCAAATGACAAGGCATAATTTCCAACCACATATTGGGTGATGATGTTTGTTTCCCCAACAGAGAATGCTGGTAGGTGAGCACACTGCATGTTACATCGAAGACATAAACAGGAAAAGGTCACAGGACCTCATACGGTTGTCAAAGTGCACATAAACAGTGGATATTACTTGCAAATAATCCAGATTACACCAGAACCTTCCAAGCTATCATGGCTATAGCAGCTTGTTTTACACAACTGTCCCTGAGCTATCTTATTCCTCCCAATGTTGGGCACTTGATTGCATAATCCTCTATCCTACATTAATTTCTGTGTAGAGGGTTGAAAGTGGTCATCTTCTATATGGATGGTGTGTGTATGGTGGCAGGTCTCTGTTTGACTGTAGTGTGTGATGGAGCTCTGCGCACATGTCTGAGTTCATGTAGGAGGCAGACACTGATGTTATTATGCCCCATGGATATATGCTGTTGTTGCCATCAGTAGGCAATATGTACATGCTCACCATTGCTGAAGAGAGGAGTGTGACTGATGTGCATATCTCTGTGTACAACTGGAATGGACAGGATGACGATGTTCCCACCTACCCGGTGTGATGCAGGTTGCCTATATTCATGGCATGTGTGTATGAAGTGTTCTTTACCCCCAGTACAGGGTGAATTGTGCTGTTTCATCTGAGACTTACAACATATGTGGAGACACGGTTGCAATTGCCCTTGGTGGTGTGGATATGTCTGATTCATAGTCATAGCCTTACAGGACATCTCCTGTGAACTTACATGCTTGCTCAGATATAGGTGGACTTGCTTCAAAGTTATTGCTTGCACCTATGTGTCCCTGTATACCCAATGTAGCAACCTATTATGTAGTTTGTGTATTGTTGCTGTCTACCAAAGGGGATTACTCTACCTGGGTGGAGGCTGGATATACAGGTCAGGTACCACTGTGTCCATATAACTACAGTGGATATAAAGGGTACACAACCCCTGATACACTGCCTGGTATTTGTGCAATTGGAACATGACACCATAGTAACTTATTTCATAACAAATCCCACCTGTATTGTGACCTATAGCTGTACAATTCAATTGAAAACATAACAATTGGGTCTATTAAAACATATGGAAATAATACTCAGTACAATAAGCCAGTTGAATGAGTGCACCCACCCTTAAACTGATATGTTGTGTATGCACCTCTTGAGATGAGTACAGTATTCATCCATCCTGGTCTGGACTCTAACATCATGGTACATCTTCACTTGGCAATAGTTGGTAACCTTCCTAGAAACACCTTCGATCGTATTTCAATGGAATTGTAGAGGTTAGGGGTCACAAAGATGAGAAACATTATGACATGATCTTCTGTGGTCTGATTGTCATACAGCACACATACCTGGCAGTCTAAC
The DNA here is from genome assembly GCF_019279795.1 of Protopterus annectens. Lineage (NCBI taxonomy): Eukaryota > Metazoa > Chordata > Ceratodontiformes > Protopteridae > Protopterus > Protopterus annectens. The sequence goes on along the minus strand of NC_056751.1, from coordinate 230,310,868 downwards.
AGTGGCGTGTGCACTTGTGATATCCACTGTATATAGGTGTGGATATAGCTGGTAGTGGTAGGCAATGACAGAGGGTCATAACACAGGTGGGAACTTCTCTGATTAATAGCCAAATACCATGTCTACTCTAGTACCCATATCAGTGTCAGACCACTGCAACAACCAGTAGCTTTGCACATTTCTGTCTGTTGTATGCACTGACATTGACACTGATATTACACACATGTGCAACATGCACAGCCTATGTACCTGAATGCTTGAAACTGGTGTGATTTAGTTTTGTGACTTCCAGATGAACATAAGCATACATACATGGGCTCAGGGGATACCTGGTATACATTTCTGTTGTATGTTAGAATGGTACACTGTAGTTGCAGTATTGTTGCTCAATCATCTTCTCAACCTGTTACAGTAGTATGTCTGGGCAATGGCACACATAAATGGGTGTCAAAGGGCGCATCAGTATCGATACTGTATTAATATAGCTTCACCATACATTAGTACGTTAATTGCTCAGTATGGTTTGGCATCACTGTGATAACCTGAGAATAAATCACGGACGAACCAACATGGAACTCCAAAAACTCTTGAAATCAATTATTAAAATGAATCTGGAATAAAAAATCCTTTTCTTTGTGAAAAAATATATAAAAACACAAAAGGTGCACCATTCAGGATGGATAAGCGCTTTTGGGATTTCACTTCCTCAGATCCTGTTACAGTTGAAAAAAAATGTTCCATTTAAGGAAGGTTTAACCAATCAAGAAGTTTACTCAAGCTGACAACTCCAGTGTGAGCCAGAGGTAAAACATCCTATCAGAACCTGATGGTAAAATTACACCCTCCCTAAAATCCAGTCAATGGAAAAACTTCAGGTGTGAGTTAAAACATCACTCCATTTGGTGTGCATTTACTTTCAAATGAACAGTGCTCTGCTAGAGCAGATACCAGTCCTCTTTCTTTAGATAAATTCAAAAAATAATGCAACACCTCAGTTAAAAATAAAACAAGATGTAGTAAATTGACACTCTGTTACAATGAAATAAATCTTGGCACATAAGAGGCTGTTGTTTACAGTGCATGAACCATAATAAAATAACCTAAAACAATCACAGTGCATGTATAAGCCAATTCCTTCAGTTCATGCCAATAAAATATTCCATACAAGAAATAGCAAAGAAGGGGGGGGCAGTGAGGGAGGGGGGAGGCACATGATTCTCCTTGATTCAAAGCTAGCTGGAAAAATCAGTGGCAGGTTTTGAAACGTTTGGTCTTTAGAACAGATTTTAATGGTACCACACCATTAAGTCCAGGTTCACGATCAGCTTGTAGGGTGATGATCCAATCAATCTCAGCAACTTCAGTATGATTCTGCACATCGCCTTCCCTTATGTTTTTAAGAATCACCTGTAGCACTATAAACTTAAAGGCATGTGCAGGATGCATTTTGACATGTTGTGCCAAAACACTGGTCTTGTCAAAATGGGCAATGTCACGTATATGGTGAAGAATTCTTTCTTTAAATTGGTGATCTGTCTTCCCTATATAAAAGACATTGCAATTCTGGCAGTCAGCCAAATATATTAAATGCTTGCTATTGCAGCTGGCTCGCACCTTTAAGGAAAAAGTCTGGCCAGAAACTGGATGGCGAAAGATTGGAGACATTGATGTACTGGCAAGGCTTACATTTTCCACATTTAATAGTCCCTTTTCTACTTTCCATGTGCTGAGTTCTTCTGGTAATTCCATCTTTATAACACAAGAGTCTTTTGATGTTCTTTTTATTTTTGAAGGTAAATCTGGGTACATCTCCCATTACTTTCCTTAGGCTCTGATCTTCTGTTAACACAGGCCAATATTGCCTGATGATGTCACATACCTGTCAAACATCTGCGGAAAAGGTTAAGATGCACCTTAATGGTGAACAATAGTTATTGTGCTTGATAACTTTCTCATCATGAGCAAATTGACTGGAAAAATAGGGTCGACCCTTCCTCGTTCTAATTTTCTGTGCATTGCAGTTCACATCCCTATTGGAATAATCTCTTCTTTGCAGATGTATTTTAAGTTGTTGAAACTCTTTTTCAAATTCATCATCAGCTGTGCATAGCCAAGAGATTCTAGTGGCTTGATTTTCAAATATATTGTGGAAGACATGCCTCGGGTGCATGCTATCTTTGTGCAGGTAATGATTCCTTCAAGTTCTCTTCCTGTGAATACTGGCCTTCAGCCCTGTATCCAGATTAAAAAATAACTTTACATCGACAAACTCAATGGCTGTCTTAGAGTACTGTGCTTCAAAAACAAGAAGGTGGTCATGCTGTTCAAAAATTCTATGAATACTTTGAATGTCATCCCCTTCCCAGATAAAAAGAATATCATCCACAAATCAACCATAATAAATCAGGTGAGTAGCCCATGGGTTGGATTAATTGAAGACATGTTCTTTCTCCCATTGGGCAATCACAATGTTAGAGTAACTACTGGCACATGGGGTGCTCATAGCAACCCCCCATCATTGCCGATAGTACTTGCCACCATAAGTAAAGGCATTATTCTCTAGGATGATTTCTAATATTAGCAGATTTGTTCCGCATGTCAATCTAGATTGTACAAACTGTTTGACAGCTGCAATGCCATATGAGTTGAGAATGACAGTAAACAAACTTCGTATGTCTAGGATCACCAAAATAAAATTGGAGAAATCTGTATATAATTTCATCTTACCATACAGTTTCTCCAGAAAGTCTCCAGTGTCTTTAAGTATGGTATCAACTTCTGGTAGAAGTTTTTTCAGATGGTCATATACATATACAGAAAGTGATTCGGTGACCCAACCCTGTCCGGGTACTATGGGGCACAGTGGAGGGTCACTTAAACATTTACAAACTTTTGGATAACCACTAATAGTGGGTATCTGAGCATGTGCTGTACTGAAAAAAAATCAAACAGTCCTTGACAGATGAGTCTGGTGGCAAGCATATCACTCAAGGTGTTACTGACCTCGTTAACTACTTTTTCAAGCTATTTCCTAGTAATATTTCGGTAATTTCTATTGTCTCTTAGCATCTCCTCCATCTTTATCTTGTAGTCATTTGAGTTAATTACCATCAGCACCCCTCCTTTGTCTGCTGGTTTGACTACAATGTCATAATTTCTCATTAATTCCAGTAAAGCTTTTCTTTCCCCAGTAGTTAAATTATGATATTGTTTGTCTGTCTGCTGCTGTCTTAAGTTGGCAACTTCGTTTTCACATAGATGTACAAACAGATCATGGCTGGATGATTTACTGGCAAAAGGTGCTCAGTTTTTGTACTGTTTCTGCTGACAAGTGTTGTCATTCTTCACTTTTTCATTGCCAAAAATATTCTATAGTGAGACATTTCTCCCAAATTGTTTGATATCTATAACAAATTCACTCAACCTAGAGTGAAAAGCTGGAATAAATGACAAACCCTTATTCAACAATTTAATATGGTCATTACTTAGAATGAAGTCAGACAGGTTAAAGACCAAGGCCTCAGGTTTATATTACAAGGTCGAACTAAAACAAGTTTGAACATTGTAATACTGAACCCTAAAATCCGAAAGTGGAAAATAGCGAAGCCATGGCAGATCAACTTTTTTCCCAGGGAAAAAAATTGGTGGGCCGTTTTCAGGGCTTTGCTACTTTCTCCACTGTGGTGCGATCCCAGAGTTGGTATATTTAAGTAGGGGGTGTGGGGGGGGGGCACAGCCCCCCACTTCAGTTTAAGTTTAAGTTTTTTTTTTTATTTGTCATGGAACAGCGATTTTTTTTCCCTGGGGAAAAAAAATTGCTGTTCTGTGCTTTCGCTTTTGTTGGGTTTCGGACATTAGGGTTTGATATTACAATGGCTGAACTTTTGTAAGTTTGACATTGTGATATAGACCCGGAGGTCTCTATATCATTAATTTCTTCAGTTTCCTCTCCCTGCTTAGTGATCTGTTCATTCTCTTCTGGGTTGTCCTGATGAGAAAAGGTAGTTTCTGAAAAATCAGAATATGTGCAGCACCATCTTTGGGTCTAGTACCTACTCCTGTAGAGATGGAGGGGAGAGCAATATTAAGGTTCAGATGACTGTTGGCAGTCACATTCTCCGCATTGGTTAGTACACAAATCACTGTGGTTAGATGAATTTTCAGATACATTACTTAGTGCTGAATCAGCACTAACTATAGCACAAGCTGCAGTAATAGAGTCCTGTTTAGTGCTGATATTACTGGCACGTGAATTGAAATTTCTATCATGGTTAAAACTTTTAGTTGCAGTGTGAACTTTGCTCCTGCCCTTTTAACTGCACTTGAAGTGTTTTCATTGACTGGATTTTAGGGAGGGTGTAATTTTACCATCAGGTCCTGATAGGGTGTTTTACCTCTGGCTCACACTGAAGGTGTCAGCTTGTGTAAATTTCTTGATAGGTTAAGCCTTCCTTAAATGGAACATTTTTTTTCAGTTGTAACAGGATCTGTGAAGGGAAATCCTGAAAGCACTTATCCATCCTGAATTGTGCACCTTTTGTGTTTTTATATATTTTTCCAAAAGGAAAATCATTTTTATTGAGGGTTCATTTTAATAAAGAATTTCAACAGTTTTTGGATGTCCATGGTGGATGGTTCATGATTTATTCACAGTATTGCTTTTTCTTTCACGGAACACCTTCAGCTGTTAGCAGATTTGTATTGGACTGTTTCTGTCTCTGTGACAACCTGAAAGATGTCCAACAATCATAAGTAGGCTATTATGTTACAATGCCATTGCTCACAGACCTGCCGATGGTTTGGCTGACATAACACAGGTATATGTGTATGTGACTACAGATAGTCATATATATATATATATATATATATATATATATATATATATATATATATATATGCATATATATATATATATATATATATATATATATATATGCATATATATATATATATATATATATATATATATATATATATTGTCCGGCAGAACACCGTACAGTTGAATGTTATTAATTCAATATATCACATGTAGTTCAACACACGTCTGCAACAGTACTCTAATACACGCACACCTTCTATAGGTGTTTTAGCTTTACAAAGCAAACATTTGTCATACACATAATCACAGATAACATGGATATGGAAAACATCCCATTAACTGGCCTAGCTGTGGCACAGTCACAACTGTTTGACAGACACACTTGTGGTTGTCATATATGAGCTGTCCTTTCCCAGGTGAGTCAGGATCCTGAGCTGTGATCCCACCTTACAACCTCTCACAGCATCACATCTGGACAATGCCTAAAATGATGGGGGGATAAATAGGGACAGACTTTAAGTATACCTGTTACAAACATAGGACATTTGTAGAATGATACATTTAGCATTATGGTGAATATTCTTAAGGATATAGTGTCTTAAACTCAAGTGATTGTCATTACCTGATGACCTAAATCCTCAGCTATTTGCCAGAAAAGTACAGATCTCAGGAGGAACAGACAAAAATACATGATGGTAAAATGTGGATATTCTGTGAGGATCTGTATAGTTGAGAGGTATGTCTGTGATATCTCCCATTGCAGAGAGGGCCAGATGCTATGGCCATAGCAGCTGTTTAGCAGGACATCAGTACAGCATGTCTTGTTCGGACATATATTCCTCCAAATCATATTTCCCATTATTACAGACCAAGTATTACATTCAATTACATGCTTACATGTTCCACTTACCTTTTTTTCTTTCTTCTCTTTTCCACTTTATGTTTCATTTGTTATTTTTCTCTCTCTTTCTCTCCGTGCACTACAGCAATAGAGCTGATTTGAATAGGTGGCAGCATGGCTTTTGGGGATCCCCACTTGCTAATTGCTTGCAGAACAGCTGTGTAGTTCTTCCACTAGCCAATGTCATGGCAACATACTCTTATAAATGAGTACTCCATGTGGAGATTGGCCCTTTCCCTTACTTGTGAGGAAGACAACCTGGAGTTGTGTGAGCTACTACCTCTTACAACAAGACTTGTGGAGACAAGCCAACTAAATGGTGGGGAAGGTTCAAGACTTAGGAGCAGAATGTGAGTATTGCTGTTATGTGTTTGGAATACTGCTAGTTTAACAGGGTTTGTCTGCATATGCTACTTCTGCACGGGTTTCAGTCTGACAAAGTTCTGCCTCTTCATAGCTCTCAATTGTAGAGCCATCCACATAATTGCCACCCACAGGTTAGCCTGTTATGTATGGGCTGTTCCCTAGACAAGTGTTGTCCTTGGCAAATAATTAGCATACTCTAGTGATTGCATTATGTAGATGGTAACATACATTTGTTTTTCTGACTTTATATACCTCAGAAAAGATATTTTACAACAAACCCTTTAACACCAGCAACTTTCAGTGTATAACAGCAATATTTCATATATGGCTATGTATTTGGGCTTCTGTCCAGCAATTATGTCAGGCTTTGTCCAGATGTCATACAGTAATAGGTGGATAGGTATACTAGTCTATCATTATTTACTGCTGCAATTCCTACTGAGGGGAATGTCTGGGAAATATGCTGAAGTCTGTACATTCAATAGGTAGGTGTATAGAGAATGCTCTTGGATTTCCTTGTAACATTTTATGTGGGGGACAGTAAAACATGTTTTAAAACTAGGCTATTAGGGCATGTCAGACACATTACTGATAACAAATATCTCAGTTCTATAACTGTACATTTGAATAAATCACACCATGGGAACAGTAGTTGGTCTCAAGGTAGTGTTTCTGAAAATGTCTGTTCCTCAGTGTGATGAAACATTCATGAAAGACAATTGTCATGTACAGACTCAATGTATTAATATTAACTGTGATACATTATCATGTAGGGGGTTAAATGACGAGTGTAATTGGAGCTTTGCATTCAGTTATGTATTTAGGTGTTAATTGCTTCTTGTGATTAAGGCATGTATTTCTGGTAATGGTTACTCCTTGAAGGCTTTGGCCAAGACATCAGAGTATAATAAACATGTGTGAATTACTGGTGGGTTGTATTTTTCTTTGCTATGTTCAGACATTTTATTTGTTAAGAGATTGTTGTATGTCTGGCCACAGTGTATGGCCTATCATTATTTTGTTAGCAGTGTACTGTTCGCTTATTTATATGGATTGTGGGGGGGCAGATGTGAGTGTCATGGCTGCTTTTGTATCCACCTGTGCATGCTGCCACACTTATGCCCCTGTTCACTAGATTCTGTTCTATTATTTATGTCACCTCCTCTCTTGGTACTATGCAGAATTTCTAGTACCATAAAGCTACATTTATGTCCTTTACCCTCTTTAGCTACATGTAGTGATAGTGCGCTGGTTTCTTTAACATTCCTGATATCCCTAAGGTGTTCAAGTATTCTATCCTTAAACACCCTGTTCATTTTCCCTATGTAAAATGAGAAGCAGGTAGTACAATAGCAAAAATAGACAACATTTTTGTTCGACAATCTGCATAAAAAGCAGTATTTATCAGCAGCATATGTTTGTATGAGCAATTTGGGACGTATGCAAAAAAAAATATTTATATATATGCATATATATATATATATATATATATATATATATATATATATATATATATATATACATATATATATATATATACATATATATATATATATATATATATATATATATATATATATATATATATATATATATATATATATAGATATATATATATATAATCCCAAAGAAGCATTTAGGTGCACGGAGCCAAAATTAGGTGCCCGGACTGAAAAATATCTTCCACAATCGTTCCAGCACTCGAAAAATGATGAAAAATATAACAGCAGGAAAGTTCAACTGTTTATTGGCAAATCTGCCCACAAGATACACAGACCGGTGGCCGGTTTCGCTCGCAGCGTCTTCAGTGTGCGAAATATCCCTGCAAAGGCCTGGATTATATCCGTTAGTTGCTGCATATATTTAAAGGAGCAGCTACTGTTCTTGAAACATATTATATGTGTCTAACTGGATATCAAGTGCTGTGCCCAAGAATACAGCTAAAAAACACTATTAAACTATAATCTACCCTGATATACATACCATAAGTGTAAGTAAATTTCAATCAAAACTAGTGCTACTATATTATGAATACCTACTTATGAGTGAATCTATTACCAATGTATAGCCCCTAATATTACCAATAAACTAGACTAGTAAGTTTATGACAATAAGGATGTATGACCGTAAAAACTAATTGATGTCAATTTGTTCACTGAATTAATCACCAATGGTCATTTAATCCTGGCTTAAACAAAGCCCCTAAGTTTACTATCCACCTTCTTTCCAACAGTGGAACACCCCACAACACAATACTTCTATATGGTCCCTAAAGTACATAAAAATATCATTAATCCACCAGGTCGTCCAATAGTGGCAGGTAGGGGATCTTTGATAGAACCCCTTTCTGAATATTTAGAATTTAAGTTAAAAAAGCTGTTGCCATATGTAACAGCACGTATACGAGATACACAACAATTCTTGGCATTGATTGATGATATAGTAGTAACAGAAGAACAATATTTGGGTACTTTGGATGTACAGTCGTTGTATACATCAATACCACATAAAGGTGGTATAGAGGCAGTACATTACTGGATGTCACAGTCAGGTTTGTTTTCAGTACAAGAACAGGAATTTTTGATCAAAACATTACAGATAGTCCTGGAACATAATACCTTTACATTTAATAACGTTTGGTATATACAGATAAAGGGTACAGCTATGGGGGCAACATTTGCCCCCACATATGCTGACCTCTTTATGGGGTATCTAGAAGTGCAATATATATATACTATTCCTGATTGTTTTAAGGACCAACTGGTAATGTGGCGGAGATATTTGGATGACTGTTGGATAGTGTGGGGAGGGGTTGAACAAAATTGGCAGTTATTTGTGGAATATTTAAATTCCAATAGATATGATATTAAGTTTTCAGGTGGTATACATACCAACGAGGTTCAATTCTTGGACGTTACAGTTAGAAAAACAGATGATGGAACTATGTATACTGATTTATACAGAAAACCATTTTCAAAGAATGGACTTCTTCATGCAGGTAGCTGTCACCCACCCCATACTATCCAAAACATACCAAAATCCCAATTTCAAAGGGCAAGAAAAATTTGCTCTTCAGACAGTCAATACCATAGACAAGCAGAGGATCTTAAGAATAGATTCCAAAAGAGGGGATATGGCAACAGACAAATCCAACAGGCTTATATGGAAGTAACATCTATGGACAGGACCATGTTATTGATGGATAGAGAACCTAGGGACAATAGTCAATATGTAAGATTTATAACAACATATGGTAGCAATACATTCCATATTAAAAATATATTGGCTCAACATTGGCACATTTTGAAATCTGATGGGTTTTTTAGCAGATTTGTGGATAAAGAATGCCATTATGGATATAGAAGAGGTAAAAATCTGGGGCAGTATTTTTCCACATTCAAGAAAGGTGAATCAAATAAAGTTAAAAACACAGTCACTGTGGGGAGCACTTTTTGTGGAAAGTGCAAATATTGTAAAGTCATGGCAAAAACAAAGTCTTTCACTTCAGTAAATACGAAGCGAGTGTTTGATATACGTCACTTTATCACTTGTAATAGCACCTGGTTAATATACATGGCAGTGTGCAAATGTGGCGCTTTTTATGTGGGGCAAACTTCTTGTTCATTCAAACAAAGAATTGCCCTACACATCAGCGATATAAAGTGTGAACGCACTAGGAGTGCGCTATACAAACATAAATTAGTACATGTAACTGCACACTTTATTTTTATAGGATTGGATATGGTGGATATACCAAGTATAAGTGATTATAGGAGACATGTTATTTTGACACAAAAGGAAAGAAGGTGGATAGTAAACTTAGGGGCTTTGTTTAAGCCAGGATTAAATGACCATTGGTGATTAATTCAGTGAATAAATTGACATCAATTAGTTTTTATGGTCATACATCCCTATTGTCATAAACTTACTAGTCTATTTTAATAGTCTAGTTTATTAGTAATATTAGGGGCTATACATTGGTAATAGATTCACTCATAAGTAGGTATTCATAATATAGTAGCACTAGTTTTGATTGAAATTTACTTACACTTATGGTATGTATATCAGGGTAGATTATAGTTTAATAGTGTTTTTTAGCTGTATTCTTGGGCACAGCACTTGATATCCAGTTAGACACATATAATATGTTTCAAGAACAGTAGCTGCTCCTTTAAATATATGCAGCAACTAATGGATATAATCCGGGCCTTTGCAGGGATATTTCGCACACTGAAGACGCTGCGAGCGAAACCGGCCACCGGTCTGTGTATCTTGTGGGCAGATTTGCCAATAAACAGTTGAACTTTCCTGCTGTTATATTTTTCATCATTTTTTGAGTGCTGGAACGATTGTGGAAGATAAATATATATATATATATAAAAAAAAAAAAATATATATATATATATATATATATATATATATATATATATATATATATATATAGGTTCATAGGTAGGTACTAGGCTATCGGCCCAAGGGTCTACGTAAGCCTAGCCAGCAAGGTACCATAGCTTACACCAATGAAGAAAGTTATTTTCCTGTGCCACTGTCCAGCAGAGACACAGAAGTGATCCCTGGGGTGTATTTCCTATTTCCCATCCACTCATCAAGATTTTTCTTGAAGAGTGCTAATGAAGAACTTTGCTTGACATAGGTGGGTAGCTTGTTCCAGAGTATAGGAAGTCTCTGGGACAGGAATCTATCCCTCCAGCGTGTCCTGTTTATTGTGGTGACAAGGTTTAGGTCCCTAGAGCGTGTAGCTTGGAGGGATTGGAATTTCTTTAGGTGTAGCATGTCCAACAGCTATCGGTTTGACATAGCTTTATATGTTAGGAAGAGATCACCTCGGAGTAGGCGATATGCTATGGAGTAAAGCTGGAGTTGTTTGAGGCCAGCAATCCTCTTTGTGAGGTACGTCTGTGGCCTTTCCAGCTGCTGCAAATGTCTTGTGAAGTACATTCCAAAAGGGGTGTTGTACTCTATAATGGGTCTAATGAGTGACGAGTATAGGGGAACTATGACCTCTTTTTTCCTGGATGAGAACCCTTTTATGATGAGGTGTGCCACGTAGAAGGACTTCCTGACTACTGTGGTGATGTGACTATCAAAGCAGAGACTACTGTCCACCTGTGTCCCAAGGTCTCTTATTCCACATTCAGTGTTAAGTATATTGCTCCCTATGTGGTAGTTCATGTGTAGAATTTTTTTACCAAAGGTGATGACACTGCACTTATTGGCATTGAGCTTGAGGCCATGGTTCTGACACCAGGCATCTGTCTTAGTGAGGCCCTTCTGTAGGATGTCCACATCATTTGGGGACTTAACTATGGCTCCTAGTTTGCAGTCATCTGTGAACATCATCAGCCAGAGGCCTTCTGTGTTAACCTGTACTTCAGAGAAGTAGATAACAAACAGGAGAGGTCCCAGGACAGAACCCTATGGCACTCCACTTGTCACTGCCTTGAGGTCAGATTTGGAGTCTGCAACTTTTACTGTGTGAGTTCTGTCAGTGAGCCAGTTGGCAACCCATCTTGTGACGTAGGGATTTATACCTAGTTTAGTGAGTTTAGCTATAATTCCAGAATGGGGGATGCTGTCGAAAGCCTTGGCTTAAATGTTTATGTGTGTGTGTGTGTGTGTGTGTGTGTGTGTGTGTGTGTGTGTGTGTGTGTGTGTGTGTGTGTGTGTGTGTGTGTGTGTGTGTGTGTGTGTATATATATATATATATATATATATATATATATATATATATATATATATATATATATATATATATATATATATATATATATATATATATATATATATATATACACACATGTGTGTATATATATATGTAATTACATATATATATATATATATATATATATATATATACACATATATCTATATATCTATATATATATATATGTATATATATATATATTTGTATATATATATATATATATATATATATATATATATATATATATATATATATATATATATATATATATATATATATATATATATATATATATACATATATAGACATATATAATATATATAAATTATACATATATATATATATATATATGTGTGTGTGTGTGTGTGTGTGTGTGTGTGTGTGTGTGTGTGTGTGTGTGTGTGTGTGTGTGTATATATATATATATATATATATATATATATGCATATTTGTATATATATATATATATATATATATATATATATATATATATATATATATATATATATATATATATATATATATATATATATATATATGGGTCTACTATGATTGATTGAAAACTCTCGACTGAAAATAAAATTACTAGGACCACTTAACTGAAATCTCACTTCACTGAAAACTCCTTTCTTTGAAACTCATTTCATTATAAGCTATAAATGGCCTTTTCCCACTGTAGTATGACCCTGGAGTTAGTATATAAAGTAAGGGGGGGTGTGGGGCACAGCTCCCCACATTGGGGGGTGTGGGGGCTACGCCCCCCACATATTATAAACATTTTAAACTATACACAGTGATACTTACAAGTGCAATAAATAATTGTTTATAAAAGAGACTATATAACCAAGATATGTGTGGGGCTTCACCCCCCACTCCCCCACTTTATATACTAACTCCAGGGTCGCAGTACAGTGGGGAAAAGGCCATTTATAACTTTTACTGAAATGAGTTTTAGTCAAGTGAGTTTTCAGTGAAGTCATCCTTCAGTGAAGTGGTCCTAGTAATTTCATTTTCAATCAAGTGAGTTTTCAATCAACTGTAGTAGACCAATATATATGCACACCTTAGTATTTATTGTTGATATATCTATATATTGTTGTACATATATGTGGATCTCCCTACATATCTCTCTCTATGTATGTTTCTATTCAGATATATATATTTATAGATACGAAACCTTCCTAATTGCACACTTATCTCTTCCCTATTGTAAACTGCCTGTAAAGAAGGGTATGTTTGAGAAAACATCCTTAAATAATACAGCTGAGGTGGCTTACTGGTAAATTACATGGGCTATGGTGTGCAGGGTTCTGGGTTCAAGACTTTCAAGGGCCGATTATTTTTGTTGGTGGGCAGAACATGGGCTGTTGGATACGGAGTGATTAAGGTACTTTTAAGCACATTGTAAGTGGGCTTGCATGGGTTTGCATGGTGGTAAGCAATGCTAACTTCTGGTTAACTATGCTTATCCACAGTTAGCCATAAAAGTGCTTAATCTGTGTAAGCATTGCTTAGCACCATGCAAACAGGCTTAATCACACTTACAACAGCTTAAAACAGGTTACTCCTCCCCTTTTGTCTTTCTTTTTTATGGTGAGAGTGGGATGTTGGGGAAGGATAGTAGGTATATGTGGTGAGGTACATTAGGTAGGAAGACAGGCAAGACAGACAAGACAGCATACAGGGCTGGTATATGACACGTGGGGGGTAAACACCTTGGATTGGGAGAGGTGTTTAGAAATCAGAAGCCCATGAGTCCCCAAATGGAAACAGTGGGACTGAGGTCCCCACCCATGGGCAGTCACCACAGCACATTCACGCCCCCAAAGCTGGCTGTTCTGGGAGTTGAGGCAGGCTGACCCTCTAATTGCACCACGCGGCCCTCAAACTGGCGTAGCAGATCTCCAAACTCGTTTTGGAGCTCACTACGCACCAATCCCTGGACCTGGCTTCAGGTTACGGTATCCTGTCCTCACCCGCTCCCAGGGGGACGAGCTTCATCCTCTGAGGCAGTTCTACCCAAAGGTGGTGCAGGACCAGCAGATGAGGTGGTCCCAGTGTAGGTCCCAGATGTGCTGGGGCCCGGTACCATGGCCAGATGAGGTGGGAGAGGTGGGTCCGCTGGGACCTGCCTTCCCAAATGTGCTATGGTGTTGCAGTTTTAGAACATGTGTGGGTTAGTAATAGTCAACATAATCCAATATTAGTTATAACAGCATGCATAGATATTCCCATTAACCCAAAACAACACATTTGGAATAGATGCATAGCAAACAGTACACATGCATATATGGAACCACAGTGGCCATTACAACAGCATGCTGGTAACACTGATAGCAACCATGGAACATTAATAGAAACACATTTCAATATTTGTTGAACAATAGGACCTATGTTCCAACAGTAGGTTTGGTGTAAAACATACCTATTGATTTGTGTGATTAGATTATTGCTGCAGATATGGGGGGAGGGGATGTCAATTAACAACTTGTATATCCTTGTAGTACTCACAACTTTAATGATCATTGCTCTAATCATTACTCTACAGGTATTATTACAATACCCTATAGCCTTGGTTTGGGCAGTGGTATGTTTGTACACAGTGTATAATTCAACCATCTTATAGCTACTTTCTACTTCTCTTACCTGGAAGACCTGTGGGAGAATGTCTGTTAACACTACCTGACGGTTTCTACACATATTCACAAAATCCTAGTTAAAATTATGCATACAACTTACTACCACTCCCGGGATTCGAACCATGGCTGTGTCTGCTAAAAATAAAACAATTTGCCTTTCATTGGCATGCACTATTGCGAAACTGCTGTCTCTTACTTCAATGTTTTCTTTCAAAGTCTCTCGTGGTTGTACAATCTGACCTTGTGATTACAACATTCTTATACAGACATTCCTAGACATATTTTTTATGTTGCACAGTGTGTGGGAAACAGTGGTTAACATAACATTACTATTCAGATATCAGATCTTGGTGAATGCAACATTTCATGCCATATAATACCAGAGTAAACACAACCAGTCCAGGATTTAGAACTTTATCGCCAGGCAGTTACAGTTTTATTTAAATATGACCTATATAGGACTATTACTGTCATATTGTCTGGTTTATTCAGTACAAACCATATACATTTTTGTACTGCCAGTAGACATTCTACTCATTTATATTTATTTGGTATGACTACTTACGAGCAGGATTGTTACTCACCAGCCTCGCGATCCAGCCTTTGCAACCTACATGGCATAGGCTTCCTGGTTCGCAGCCCGCTCAGCTGGAGCTGTAATGAAAATAGAGAAACATTTAGGCATACCTATCCATCACATACTCAGGCTGGACTTTAGTAAACAGTTATTACTATGAATACTTACACACTGCTGGGACATCACCCTTCTGTCTTGCTTCTTGGACCCATTGTTCCAAGAGCTCCCTCTTTCTCCATTTCAAGTCAGCATAGTGGTGCTGGACCTGCTAACCAGTCTGAGGGATACCAGTGGCACTGGTGAGATCATGGGCAAGACTTTCCCAGGCTTCCACTTTACATGAATGTAATGTAAGCTCAATGCCAAAAAATGTCATCATCCCCTTTGGGAAAAATCCGGTTCCCTTGAATTACCACATCGATGGTAGTCCACTGAACACAGAAGGGGTTATAAGAGATCTGGGAACACAGGTTGACAGCAACCTCTCTTTTGACCACCATATTGCCACTGTGGTCTGAAAGTTTTTCTTTGTGGCACATCTCATTACTAAGGGTTTTGCATCCAGGAAGAAAGAGGTCTTTATCCCCCTCTACTCTTCCCTCATTAGGCTAATCATCAAGTACAATGCCCCATTTCGCATGTACCTCACTACACACCTGCAACAACTGGAGAGGCCACAAAAGTACCTCACAACGAGGATCCTAGGCCTTAAACACTTGTCCTATATGGACAGACTCAAAAAACTCCAACTATTCTCTGTCTCATATCATCTACTTAGAGGTGATCTCTGCTTGACTTACAAAGCCATGTCTGACCCTGCTCTGTTAGAAATGCTACATCTAAAGAAATCCCAATCCCTCCACACCACACACTCCAGAGACCTCAACCTCATTACCACAATCAACAGAATGTGCTGGAGGGACAGGTTCATAACGCAGAGACTGCACATGCTATGGAATAGACTTCCCATACATGTTAAACAGAGCACCTCATTGGCCTTCTTCAAGAGAAATCTTGATGAGTAGATGGGAAATAGAAAATTCACCCCAGGAATCACTCCGGTTGCTCTACTTGACACAGGCACTGGGAACTAAGGTCAGGTGGCACAATGCCACGGTAATCCTATATGCTAGGCTTGTAAAGGGTTCGGGCCATTAGCCTAGTACACACCTATGAACCATTATTGGGAGCCCTAGTATTGGTCCTGCAGCAGTCTCACATCATTTTTTACCAGGAGCCCTACCATGACCTTGGTCTCCTGTATGCCCCAGCGCTGTGCCCGAAAATGCATGCCCTCTCCAACACCTGCCATACTGCCTACAATGGAGAGCTACAACCAGTTATGAGCTATATTTTCATATATTCATCCTCCCTAGCAGTCACTCCCTACAATAAACCTACTCCACACTTTAACAATGCTGAACTTCTCCTTACTCTACTACAAATCAATGATCACAAACACATTTGTTTAGCATCCCTTTATATACCCCCAGGTGATAATATCTCCACTCTTGAACTTATCCTCTCCTGGATCTCTAGTAACATTAGTAATGAAACCATAATCCTAGGAGATGTAAACATCAATTGGACCTGTATACAATCCCCAACAAACTCCATAAATATTAACCTTTACAACTTCTCTCAACTAATCAATTCAGTAACTCGCCCCGCAAAACACCTCTCCAGTGGAAGTATACTGGATTGGATCCTTGTCTCACATCCTCACTATTTCTCCAACAGTGGCACCCTTCCAGACTCTCTTAGTGATCATCTACCCACTTTCACTAACCGACTACCCACTATCCTTCAACAAACCCACAACTATATAACTATCCGAGACCACAAAAAATTCAACCCAACTATCTTCATAAATTCCTTACAAACAATTAATTGGAATTGCTAAAAACATTACCCCTAGACATGGCAGTGTCACACTTTAATACAACATTCTTGCAATTACTCGACTCTCAAGCTCCCCTAAGGACTAAGAGAATAAAACAAACTCAGCCCCCTGGCTATCCAAACATACTCTTGCCATTATGAGACAAAGAGATAAAGTCTGGGCACGCTACCAAAAAACTAAGACAAATCTGCTCCTTAACGAATATAAAATGCTTCGAAATAAAGTAAAGAAACTCATCACTTCTGATAGACGAAGCTATTTTTCTACACTCCAAAACCAAAATAAAAACAACCCTCAAAAATTCTGGAAAGGGATCTCTTGTCTCCTTCACCCTAGTAGTCCAGATACTCCCACCCCAGACCCAAAAGCCTCGGAACTAGACCTGGCCACCCAATTTAACTCATTCTTTATTGACTCTATTGCCAAACTGACCTCTTCTTTCTCCAACTCCACCATACCCTCAAGCATCCCACCACCCCCCCACTCACTCATTATCCTTCCCAAATTCCACTCCCCCCACTCACACTCTATCCTTCCAAAATTCCACTCCCTGCTTCCCTTCCTCTAACTCCTCCACCTCTTCTGCTACCCAACCTTTACCCCAACCACCTCCACCCTCCAACTTTCCCTCTCCCAACCCCACTCCCCTCTCTTTTTCTCCCGTACCAACATCTACTATAAAGAAACTCCTTCTCAAACTGAAACCTGGTACCAACACCCCTGATAACATACCTTCCTACTTTCTCAGTATAGCTGCTGAAACACTTGCATATCCCATTAGCATCCTAATCAACCGTTCCCTAAAAGAATGCACAGTTCCCCAAATCTGGAAACAGGCTTATATTATTCCACTCCACAAAGGGGGCAACAACAACAATGTCACTAACTTTCGTCCCATAGCCATCCTGTCCCCTATTTCAAAAATCCTGGAAAAATGTGTTCAACTTCAACTTCTTCCTCATCTCCTAGACAACCACCTTATATCTCCCACACAACATGGCTTCAGACCCAACCACAGCACAATGACTGCCCTCCTTTCCTTCCTAGAAACAGTAAATAGAGCTCGTGATTCTGGCTTAATTGTTTCTACATTGCTGCTAGACCTCTCCAAAGCCTTCGATACCATCTCACATAGCCTACTCATTACTAAGCTCTCTGAACTTAACCTTTCTTCTTCCTCCTTGAATTGGTTCTCTAGTTACCTATCCAACCGAAATCAAGCAGTAAAATGGAAAAACTACCTCCTCATTTCTTAGTACCCCACAGGTGTTCCACAAGGCTCCATTCTCGGTCCTGTTCTCTTCAACATATTTATAAATGACTTTCACAAATCACTCCCTTTCTCAAACATCATCCAATATGCAGATGATTCAACAATCATCTGCTCAGCCACCTCCATCACTACACTTCAAAAACTAACTCAGGATGCTTTCTCCACAACAGAGCAATGGATGTTAAAAAACCATCTTGCCCTTAATGCCTCCAAGACCAAACTCATGATCTTTACTCCCTCTAAAGCTACTTCTCTCAATATGAATACATTTTCAATCATTAGCCAAAATAACTCACCCCTAGAATTGGTGTCAGACACCAAACTACTAGGGGTACAAATTGACAACCAACTTAAATTTACCTCTCACCTACAAAAAAACATCAAAAAGACCCATCAAAAACTTGGTATGCTTTATAGACAAAATGCATACCTCACCCCTGCCACTAGAACAACTCTCGCTACATCCTTCCTTATCCCCTCCCTTCTCTATGGTGCCCCACTCCTAACTAACATTAAATCCTCTCTCAAAAAACAACTTTCCTCTTGCTACAATAAAATTGCAAAATTCGCCACTAGCCATAAGTCCTCTACCCACCACTGTGTTTCCCTCCAGAAACTAAAATGGCTAGAGCTTCCTAATCAACTTACTTACACACAACTAACTCTAGCCCACAAGCTCATCCTTAATCCCTCCCTCTGTCCTTCCCTATCTTCTGCTTTTAACATGCACCTACCCAATAGAGTATTAAGATCAAACAATCAAAACCTACTCAAAGTACATAAACCTACACATCCTCCAGGCAAAAACCTTCTATCCTTCAACCTAGCTCGCCTCTGGAACTCCCTTCCCCCACTCATCCGCACCACCTCGAATCACACTGCTTTCAAAAAATCCCTTCATACACACCTGACATCACATTGGGAATGCTCCTGCTCCCACCCTACATAACCTACTCTTCACCTACTCCAGCTCTGCTCACATCTTTAATCAACCAGACAAGTCCATATAAATAATTGACTCCATATCCCTCCTCTTCCCCCACTTCATCAGGTCATTGTACCTCCTCTTCCTTCTAGTAACCTGTTATCTTAATCTACTCTGCATAAATGGATAAGCTCATGCTAAATAGTTAATACATTTTTCTGCAATGTATTTTAAATGTACACTTGCTGTACTACTTGATATTGCTTTATCTTTAACTGTTGTACCTACTGTTAAACTTTGTTTGTATCTAAGAATGTACGTTCTAAATTACAAAAAATATATATTTTTGGAGCTTTTCTCCCCAGGACTCCATTGAAAATGGGTTCATTATGGCCCAATGGACTATCATGGTAAACCAACTACAATAAATAAATAAATAAATAAATAAATTTTCACCTGCAGGGTTTAATTATGGCTGATTTCCCACCCTTTGCCATGATTGGATGGTTTTAAATATGCTGAGCTAAGCTAAACTACAGGCAAGCCTGCTTAGCTAAGGATGGCAGTGCTTAATTGGGCAGGTTCAGCACTGCTTAACAATGGGCAAATCCACTTAGCTGGGCTACTCATTGCTAAGTATTCATATGGACACAATGCTTACACCCAGTCAGCTTAGCTGTGCAATGCTTAACATTGCTTATGTTTTATTTTATTGGACTACCACCTATTTGGGATTGATTTATCATTCATTACATAATATGCATTTGTTTACCTTCCCTGACATCCCCCAATGTGCTGTAATTACATTTATTCTTGTGTGACTATATTGTATGGGCACTTGTGTTTATATGGGGGTTTCACTACTTTATTACACTGAAACCTTACATCTGGGGCTAATACACTACTCTGGTTGAGAAATATAAGTTACTTCCTACATAAATATACAATTAAAATTATAATGTTTACACATACAAAATGGAAATGGTTTTGGTGAGGTTCGAATCGTGAATGGCTACATGCAAGACATACGCTCTAACCACTAAATTATTGCATTTACACTTATGTTGGATGTCTATTACTATTTAACATACCATGCTGTTTCAGCTGGGTTAAGCATAGCTAAGCAATGGGCACACCCACGCAGTTATGATTAAACTTTATTGCATATGTGAAAAAAAATTTTGTTGTGGTTTTTTACTTCATACTCTTTAGAATATCCATGCTAATGCTAAACATGTTATTCATCATCTTGCTCTATTTAAATTGCTGTATGGCAATTCTGGTGTGCAAGGGGCATGTGTATTGTGAGAGCACTGCTCTCAGACACACCCCTGCACTTTTACACAAAACTGTGTCCGTATTACAGCACGGCAGCATGCCTTCATGAATATGC
This sequence comes from Protopterus annectens, assembly GCF_019279795.1. Taxonomy (NCBI): domain Eukaryota; kingdom Metazoa; phylum Chordata; order Ceratodontiformes; family Protopteridae; genus Protopterus; species Protopterus annectens. Next base: position 230,290,347 of record NC_056751.1, on the reverse strand, counting down.
ATGGCAGGTTGCCGTGCTGTACAGGAACTGAAGTTTACTGAATCCAGGGATATAGTTTGTCAGCATAGTGAAAAAGTCAGACAGTACATAAGATTGTGGTGGTGTCTTGCTGGTAAAAGAAGAATTAGCTGTAAGTAGTATCTGAGGTGCACTCATTTAGAATGAAGGGGCCTGGCAGTCTAGGTAAGGCAGTTTCTTCCTTAATTTGTATTCTCTTGCTCCTCACCAAAATGGGATTACATGTTAAGTCAGTGCTTCTCATTGTTATAGTTGCACTTATAATTTTCCAGGCTGTTTCTGGAAAGGAAAAAGAGCTTTAATATAATCTCATTTCTTTAAGAATAACATGTTTAGAGATTTTGTGATGATCAAGTGTGCTGTAATAACAACAAAAAAAAAATATGGTAATTTTTACTAGAATATGATAAAAACTGTAAGAGTATGAATACGGTGATAACTGCAGTTATTATTGGAAGAAAAGCATGGAAAAGTAATGTGGTTTGGGCATATCTTCATTGTGTGTGTTGTTCTGTTGGTATGTATATCTGTGTGAGAAACAGTTTCAAAAAGACATTTATGAAAAAGCTTTAGGACCTAGCAACATTTCTGGTGACAAAGTTTAGGACTCACGTCTAAGAAAAGATTGCCCTAGCATCACAGCTGGAAGCAGTCATTCCCTGAAATTAAAGTCCCCGGGTGGTCCAGCTTGCCAGTTTACAGGAGTCAAAAGTGAAGCACTAAAGCACCACATTTACTGAACAAATTTAATTAATGATATGTTGCTTTGCTCAACATCAAGCTCCCAGCACCTTAACCAATAGCAACTTCTATCAGCTTAAATAATTGTTAAGCCTGTAATAATAACATTTATTTTTCCTTTTGCAAAATAATATACACAAATTTTTGAAAGCCTTTCAGAAGCATTCTGTGTATTAAACGTTGTTTAAATGCTTTATATTTATAATGTTCTTTTCAGACTTTTTTGAGAAAGTTGTATTTTTATGGCATTGCAGACAAGGCACTTTATAAATAAAAAAATGGATTTAAAGTATAATATTAGGAAATACCATGTTTTCTCATCACAAAACATTTTTTGTTTTATTAATATCAGTCCTTGTAGTAGCAGATAAAAATAATTAATTGAGTGATCTGTTTGTTTATATGTGGTATTGATGTCTTTCTAAATACCTGCGCTGTCAGTATTTCAACGGGCTTATCATGTTGCATTTTTTAGGAATTTATCATCGTATTTGACACATCTTCATTAGTAGGAAAAGGGGGAGGCATTCAGTCACTGTTAAGAAAAGCAAGTGATTATGCCACTTTTCTTTGTGGAATTAGCTCTTTTCTTCCAGTACATCTCTTTTGAGTGTGTACCTTTAACTCTCAGTGTGTGGCTCAAGCCTTTAAAAATGAAGTTATCACCTTACAGTTCAAACAAATATTCAATGACAGAGGTCAAATATCAATACAACTGTGTTGGCCATCATGTATACTTCAAGATAAAATACTCTGATACCGTGTATGTAGCATATTTTTGGAATTATTAATGCAAATATGAACAAGCAATATCTGACACCTAGAGGCACAGTAGGAAGTAACTGCAGAAACACCTGGAGGTGCATTCGGCTGTAATGATTTAGAAAGCAGGGCCACAATTTTAGCAGCCAAATTTAATCCACATTTAGCTCAGTAGCTGCCCAGATCCATAACAAAGGCGGATAAAGCCCTGAATAGCAGCTAAGAAAATTAATAGCCAGGCAAGTGAGGATGAGTGTGAGAGTGAGACATTAATGCCAGCTCACTCACTGTGGGTTATGGGAAATGGTGGTCTGTTTGGCTACATGCCCCCAGTAATTGAGGGCTTGAGGACAATAAACATACAACTAGGAATATGCAATGTCCATTTGTGATCTCAAAATGGTGGTAGTAGCTCCCATTGCACATGTGTGAGGGAGCACACATGCATGTTGGCATGGGATGCCTTTGTGGAGATGACAGTACTCACCTTAACCACCAGGGGTGAAGTAATATGGAAAATGCTCCCATACCATATCATACCATACTATACTATACATTCAGAATGATTTTGGACTGCTAAGAAATGAAATATGCTGTGCAGTTCCCTGTCAAGGTCACAATTATGATGCATCCTAAAAGACAGAGGTTCCAAGTCAAGCTGCATGAAGCAAGACTGCCAGGCCATTGAGATGGAGACACCTTCTATTAGCAGTAAATGGACAACAGAATGAAGGCAAGGGTGCAAGCTCCTTCATACCTAGATCGTAGTACCATCCAGTTTGTTCTGTTCAGTGCAAGTAGGACCCCATGCATTGAGAACAAATAGACTGCAGAGACTTTAGAGGGAGGCTGATAGGCTGGGGAGATTTTGGAGGGAGGCTGATAATAGCATGCACTGGTGAAAAGTGAAACAGAAAAAAAAACTATTATAGAAATAATGTCCCCCATAGATTGTTTAATGACATACTCAGAGCACACCCCTTTAGATAATCGCCTTTATAATTTAATGTAATATATAATGGATGAGAGAGGAATAGTGCACATATATCATATTCTGGGATACTTAAAAAAAAAACAGAGCTGTAGAAAATGCAGATCAAATAGGGATGCTATTCCATGTAATGTATTTCAGAGACTCACAAACTGAAAGGAAATTTCATTTTTTCCTAATTTTTATTTAAGCTATTTTTTAACTTCCAATTGCCCACTTTGTACAATTGTAAGAATGTAGATCCTAATATTCATACCAGTCTAACTCATAAGTTGATAACTTTCTCTCTCTTTTTTTCTCTGTTCATTTGATATGGAGCATGATAGAGAAGGATATATATATATATATATATATATATATATATATAGAGAGAGAGAGAGAGAGAAAGATCTCCAAGATTGCAATATGATGGTGGGAATCTCTGGCCAATATTACTTCTCAGTTGTTATAAAGTACAATATAAAATATCACAGACTTCACATGTGACTCCTGCTCCACTCCCACTGTAAGGTATGTCATAATAGGGCTTAATCAGAGCATAACACTATAATATTAGCACACTGCATCTCAGTTGTTTTTTCAGCAGTAGTGTTGCCATTTTTTGATCTGTGTGTTCCATGTTTTTAATCAAACCTGTTGCCATTCCATTATGGTAAAGTGCAAAATAAAGTATCATAACATATCACAGCTCTGGTCAAGACACCCTCCAATTGAGCACTGCAGAGTATGTGTCCCATCTTTTTTTGTAATACAACAATACAATGTCAAATGCTGGTCTTCACATACATTTTTGCTTTCTATCACAGCTCTGCTTCAATAGCACTATGTCATTAACTATGTGTGTATGTGTGTTTATATTTGTTTGGGTATATGTGTTTATGTCTGTGTTTATTTAATAGTGTAATTAAGTTTATGTTGCAGCAAAGTGCAATGGAAAATGTCACAATTTTGGTGAGGCCCACCACCCCCCACACACACCCACACCCCACTCCCCCACACCCCCACATCCAGACACACACACCCACATCCAGACACACACCCCCCACACCCAGACACACACCCCCACACAAGCAGACACACGCAGACACACGCACACACACACACACACACACACGCAGACACACATATACACACACAGACACACACACGCAGACACATATACATGCAGACACACACACAAATACACACGCAGATACACACACATACACATGCAGACACACACACATACACACACAGAGACACACACGCAGACGGAGACACAGATGCAGACACACACACACACACACACACACACACACACACACACACACACACACACACACACATACACACGCAGACACACACACATACACACGCAGAGACACACACACACGCAGACGGAGACACAGATGCAGACACACACACACACACACACGCAGACACACACACATGCAGACACACACACATACACACACACATGCAGACATACACACACACGCAGACACATAGCACCATCTCATTGCTCCAGTTAAAATGATATAATCTTAAATATGTCTGAAGAGCAATTACAACCTCTGAATGATGCTATGCTAATAGTACATACATATATACATACAAATATTTCAGGCATGGGCAATAACATCTCTGTAGCCTGCCAATATACCAAAACAGTCATCCCCATAGTAATTGTCCAAATTGCTCAATTGCTCCTAAAATATCTAAGCTTGTGCTTGCTTTAGTATAATTTGGTAGTCTGTTCCATGCATCAGCTAGTCTCTGAGAAAAAATTAGTACAGCTCTCATTCCTATATAATTTTCTACATAGGTTATCTAATGATTCTCTACTACTCATTGATAATCCCAAATATACTCAGAGGTAATTTTCTCTAAATGCTCTATATACTTGAATAAGTACTCTTAAATATCTATATGAATCATTGTGCAAGTTCAGATATTTTAAACTTTCATAATAATGCAAGTTTTCCACTGTTCTCCATCTTCTCATGCTTGTTTTCTATAAGGTTTCCATATTATTATTATTATTCTATAGTCAAGTTTTGGTCTAAACTAGCAATTATTTAATGATTTCTGATTTCTTAGACTTTATAAATATTTTTTACAACCTCCAGCTTTATAACAGTCACTACCCATTTGGTTGATATGATTAGAAAAAATCTCAGAGCTGGATTAACCCACATACCCAGATCTACATTTTTAATCATTATGTGCTGTATTAAATATTCGGAACTGCGGTGGTGGTGCTGTGGTAGCGTTGTCGCCTCACAGTAAGACGTTGTCCTGTTCGATTCTCAGTTAAAGCGTCTTCTGTGTGGAGACATGCATGAATGGGCGTACCTTCGTTGAAGGTTGCGCATCAGAGCTGGCAACTCGGTACGTAAAAATGTACTGCCAATCATTAGCAGACCGGAGTTCCGCTGTGGCGACCCCTAACTGGGAAAAGCCAAAAGATACAACAACAACATGTGCTGTATTAAATATTCTAATATACAATGCAGTGTGTCACAGCTTCAGTCAGAAAAGTGCTGCAGTGCCAAATGCTGCTGTCCAGAATTCTTTAAAAATACTAGAAGTTACTTTTCACTTTGTTTCTTACACCAACCCCCAACCCTTTTAAATCAAGTTCAGGGTTACAAAAACGTCTTATAAGAGCTGTCACAGTTTGAGAAATTAATGTATCAGCACATTACTTAAGGAAACAAAAGCATTTAACCTGGCTAGGTTAGTGGCATCTAGATCCAGTTGCCTTGCTATTCCACACAATGAACTAGCTACGATAAGTGTAGTTGCAGGTCATGTCAAAATATCCATCATTTTAAATTGTCATTTTACTTTAATGGGTGATAACTTTATCTTTATATGGGCACCATTTTTTCAGTCAGTTATGAGAAAAAGTCATATGCATATATATGGTTTTCAGTGGTGCATCCTAGCTGAATTGAAACAATAGCAATAAAAGAAAACAATTTGATTGGTGCACCCTCATTAAGATCAAACATTATTTTACCTTTCATAAATAATATCTAATACAACAATATAATCAACGTTTATTGTTCAGTGCATACTTAAGATTCCTTCCCACTGATACTGGCAATACAAATACTACCTCACAATCATCATCCAGAGAAGTTTAAACATCTTTTTTTCCTTCTTAATGCTATTCTCACTTGCAATCATCATATTCTTCATTGCCTCAGTATCATCATAAATATAAATGCAATCATGCTCTGAAACTAGGAAAAAAGACAAACTTGCAAAGCACCTTGCTGACTTCTTTTTAAGCACTCCTAAGTGCTGTTAAGATTGGATTTCATGTTAGGAATTGACAGCTAATAGTCTAGTAAGGAACAGTGGCAACAGGTAAAAGAGCTTAGAAAGCTGTTAGAATTCCACAATTATAAATAAAAACAATGTGGCAGAATGACGTGTCTAACAGCTTTTAAAGCTGTCCGTTATTTAGAGAGACAATTTATTTCTACCTGCTATATGTATGTCGACACTTTATATTTTACTAGCTTTCAAAGGTTTTGAAATTTGATAAAATACTTTGTGCTTCTACATTTTTTTCTGTAACTGGTAGTACACGGAGCAGATAAAATTCCATGCAGTATAAAAGATTATAATCATGTCTCACTGATCGTAATCCTTATGTATTCTCGATATGGTTGCCAACATTTACTTCTTGAACTTCACACTCTAAATGAATTCTTGTTATCCATGTCTCATTAACATAGAGAACTGGTTATGATTGAAATGCATTCATAATTCTCTATTTCATATGTCTAAAGACTATGTACCCCAAAATACATTTTTCATGTTTTTGTCTTGGTATCTTTAAATGTACTACATTGACAACAGATGGGATTAAAGTGTAACAATAATCTGTTATAGTCTCTAATCTAATACCTCCTATGTAAAGTGTGCAGAGTATAGAGTATCCATAACTGTACTGTTATCCCAAGATAATCTGATTACTGGGATTTAATACTGTTCCTCTTGCTGCCTCTAAGTAAGAACAACTTTATAAGAATCTCTCCAATAACTATAACTTCAGCTCTGCATAAGAGACAGATATTAACTTGTTTTGAAAATATAAAGAATTAACATATTAAATGAGGTAGTCAAGGTACTTCCTACATTTTCAAATAATTCCTTGAACAAATATGCAAAATTAAAATGAATACAAGAGTTAAAAGTAAATCTTCAACAACATATGCATGACTTATCATGGTTTATAGAAGGCATATTGTATTAAATCACTGGATTCTCCCTTAACAATTTGTTTTATTAGATCACTAGCATAAGCAGTTGGTCACCTGGAAATTATCTTCTGATATTATTCGGTAACTTGAGAAACAGCTGGCCCTTAGTAAAAACACGCTTCATACACCACTAATCCATACACCCATATTGAATATTCTTAAATATACAGTTCACTTTGAGAACTGTCTTAAATTTCCTCACATAAAGTTTATTTAGCATATACAATTCCACTCTAAAGACATTCTGCATACTATAAAAAGAAAAAGGGGATTCATATATCCCAGTCATATCTAAATGTTTTAGTATTAGGATAAGTGACATTTTATACAATTTGGTGTGAATACATGCACAGTACACATCAAAATGTATTGCAGGTGATGTTTAAATCAATAGGAAAGTAACTGGTAAAGTATCTATTACTAAATAATAAATATTTTATAAAGCTTTCCTTACTTGGAGGTGTTTGTAGAATCCTAAGACATTTGTTGGTTATCTTGGTTATTTGCAAATTAATATGACGGTGCTCAACCTAATGGTATAAATTCAGGACAATTTACACACACCTCATGCAAATTAGGTTAATTTATATGCATGTCTATGAATCATAGTGTTACACAAATATGTCCTGAGGTAAAGTGACATATTTTGACATGATGCCGATTCTGAACACTATCCCTATAGTACATGAATGTATTTCAAAAATACATGGACAGAATGTAGATGTTTGTAAACTCTGCAGCACTCTGCAGCAATGCCAAGCTGAGTGCAAAGGCATGCTGATTGCCTTAATGTAGCCAAAATAAGAATATAGTTGTACAACTCAAAATGGAGTCATCTGAAGGTCAGATTGAAAACGATCTGAAGGTTAATCCATGCCCACCCAACACTGTTATCACACCCTAACATCCATTACATATCATAAAGTCATAAAAATAATTGCACACATTGCTGATAAATTTATTTATCCCCCATCTTAAAAAAAAAAAAATCCACTTCAATGTATGACACATATTGCTGTCAAGGTGCAAACATTTGCTTTTAAAAAATAAGCATTAATGCCAGTAAATATCCATATATTTAAAAATAATTTATGATGTAGAAGGAATAAGCATTAATGCCAGTAAATATCCATATATTTAAAAATAATTTATGATGTAGAAGGACAGGTAACTGTATTCCTTTAAGAAAAATCAGTATGTGACAAAATAGTTTTACTTACACAAAACTTGTGAATAGTATCAATACCTGCTCTACTAAGCATGCTAGCAAAAAGAGTTTGGTTATGGTGATATCACAACCTAAAGGCAGTGGTTCTAACCCTACCTAATACATCCCTCCCTATACTATCCTCATTACGGTTCTGGATCTTCGAATGCTGGAAGCACTTGTAAAGGTAAGAGGATTCACTTCTAGTTGGTCTGACAAAGAGACATTCGTCATGCTCTACCTTTTGCATGATTCATACCTGGAGAAGATCCAGGCATGTTCACATCACAGTACATTGAAAAACATCAATATATGGCTGGAGATGCATGACCAGCTGTCTACCCTGTCAGGCATAACGTGCTCTGGTCTGCAATGACATCACAGGTATGATAATTTGCAAAAGCATAGTGCTGATCAGCAGGCTGAGTTGACCAGATTATGATTAGAAAGCCAGAGGTTTATTGTAAGTAAATTATTTTCTTAATATATGTGTGTTTGAGAGAGTGTGTGTGTCTTTGTGTGTGTGTGTGTGTGTGTGTGTGTGTGCGAGCGCGTGTATGTGTGTTTATATATATATATATATATATATATATATATATATATATATATATATATATATTAGAACACATTGTATAATTACATGTATTTGCAGACACAGATATCTGTTCCTGAAAATATTTAGTTGAACTTCGTAGTCTATCTGTTAACAGGCATCCATCTTGTGAACAAAGAGAAGTAATAGTGCTATGTGAAAAGGTTACAATATTAAATAGAAATGTTATGTAAGAATATTAAAATAATCTCTGTAGATAACTCTGCAAACCTTTCACTAATGTTCAGGTATCACTAATGCTGAGTGGATATATAAAGTTATGAAATAAAGGTTGCATTTACAGATTTTCAACTCTTTACCATTGCAGGGAAAAAGTTGTAAAGGATAATATTACATAAAGCCAATTTTATGTGAGATACATAAATATAACAAAATTGCTTAACTTGGTTACTATTATAAGAGAATGACCAGTAGATAAATTTGCACAGACCATGCTATATTTTACTTCTATTAGTATTGGCCATAGTTCTGCTGAAAAGCAAATGCACACTTCCTTGAACTGATACATTTCAGCCTTTTCACTTCAACTGTACCAAAAGAAAAGTGTTGCATGCATTTTGAAAAGAAAACTCAAGACTCGTTTCATATTTCTCTACTATCCTCCTGAATTAAATAGAACAGTAATAAAGTATAATAGTAATTCATAAAGGCGTGCATATGTTAAAATGGGAAAGAAAAAGAAAAACATTAAATGTTTAGAAATGATATAAGGCATACTGATGTTTTTTATGTAGAGGAAATTCAAATAAAGATAAACAAAATTATGCTTCATTCTTTTACCAATAGCTGAGGAAGAAATCCAGTATAATTGCCAGCAAGAGAAGATATGATTGCATTGTTCCACTGAGTCTTCTCAATAGTATAACAAGGGTTCAAAACAGCTTTCTTTAACTGTACATGTTAGAGATTATTATACAATAGTAATGGTAACAGATAAATTAGTAAAGCAATGTTTTTAGAATTTATTTCTATAAAACTCCTTTAGATAATATTGTTATACCTTCACAGCAGAAAGAAATGCAACTGAAGACTTAGCAGATCAAGAGCAATGTTTTATAATCTGATTTGTTAACGTGATTAACTGCAATAATTATCAACTTCTTTTTTTGGGAGGATACTGTATTCTCTTTATTGAAAGTACATAGTTTAAACACACACCCCTTCAGAAAGTCAAAAGTTCTTGCCATTTCAGTTGATCACAAGTATAAGCACTTATATTCTTCCCAAGTACACATGCACATCCTAAATCACTCTCCCCCATTGTAAGCATAACCACTTACCATACACAAGTTCTACTTCAATAAAGATTTTACTGCAGTATTTTCATACTGTGTTGTAAAATTGCATTAAAACAATATTGGGTTGATTTATTGTGCTTCTTCTGTTTTGTCTCTTCTCACTGGTTTTTCCTTATTTTGCTTATGCATTTCTTTCTCCTTTTTTATTTATTTCTGTTTTCCTTCTCTCCCATTTTTTTTTCATTTTTTGTACAGGTTCAAATTCCTCAGTAGGAGACCAGGTACATACCTCCCTGGCTATGGACAGATCACCCTCTGCCGGTCCGGGGACATCTTTGCAGGGTCAGGATGGAAGCGCCCATCTTATAGGCACTCTGGCACATGGCAGTCTGATAAGCCTCACAGAAAGGGGGCTTTGGAGTTTTGTTGAGGACATACTGGTAGAGGTAGTGGACAGGAGAATTCAGCCATTTGAAGCCTCTCTTCAGCATGTAGAAGACATGTTCACCCAGTTGGAGCCAATCACTGAACCAACACAGGCCACTACCCCCTCAACATCAGGGTCCGTCACTGCAGCACCTCTACCCTCTTTCTTATTTCTCACTCACACTACCCTCTTATAAAAAAACAAAACAAAACAGGGGGATCTACCCCCCAAGAAAAACATAGTCCCCTTTCACCTCCTGCAGTACAAACTCTCTTGCTGTTTCCCTTGTGCATTCACCTCTTTGTTTTGTCTCCTCTTTTTCAATCTGTCCTATCACCCCCTTTCTATTATTTAATGAACCCATCAAGGTAACCACAAAAGGATCCCCATATATAAAAAAATTATAAACTGTTTTTTTTTAAAGTCCCTCTGAGCTGCAGCGCAGTCCAAGCTTTTCTAAAATCCTTTGAGTATGACTGCATTTAGCTGCACTTGCCCACAATATCCCAAAGGACATGCAACTTACAATTTTGTGAAGTAATTCACAATTTTGAAATAATGAATTTAATACAATTTGCTCATATATATGAAACTGGGCATGTTTTTAAAAATAGCTTTCCTTATCTATGTTTATTTGCATACACAGAAAGTGCTGCTGTTCTTCGTGTTTCACTGTTGCAGTCATTACATTTGGGTAATCTGCTGGCAGGTTGCCCTCAGTCTGCCTGATTAATAAAGTCTTGGGACCTGCGTCAGTTGCTGTCCCTTCTTCCATGACGTCAGGTCATCAGGGATATAAAACATGCAGCCGACGCCATCACATCAGTCTTTCTTGCCGCGCAGTGCCTGAAGCAGAAGCAGTTTGCAAGTGCCGGTCGTCATGCCTACACAGGAGAACAATGTCCAAGCCAATTTTCATTTTCGAGTTTCAGAACCAAAGTCTTCAACTAAAAGCTAAGTACCCTGTTGGGGAAACTTTTTCTTGCTCCTTACTGATACAGTAAAAGTTAATAATTGCATTACTTGTAGGAAGCAAATACCTCATAAGGATTTTCATTTGTACTGTACTGTATATTTTGCCTAGGTCCTGACCACAACGTGCCTTGCTGTCAGTTTTGTGCTAAATTTAATCAATGTACTATTAAACGTCGGTATATTTTTGCTTCTAAATATTTTGGATCAAGATTTAATTATTCAGAAATGTCATCGGTTAGCAATTCAACTACTGGAATAACTAAAAAACGCAAAGAAAAATACAGAGACAGACCGTCGAGGTCCAAAACTGATGACGATGCTTCTCCTAAGCCAGTCACCAGTTCGCCGGTACTCAGTGAGACGCTTTCGCAGCCCCTGATATCCGCTACTTCTGATTTGCAGGCCACTACTGAGACCCATTCAGAGTCCGGTATGCCACGAGATGCTTCAATTATTGAACCCATGGATGTCTATACCTTAGATAGGTCTGGAGCCGCTGTGCAGGCACTGGCTTTTGAGGGTGTTTTCAGGCCTACAGATTTGTATATTAGACTGATGCCATCTTCAAAACTAAGGCCAAAATCTAAATATATGTCTAAAAATCTGATGCCTGGGCCACATGTGCAGGCCTGTATGCCTAAAAAACAAATGATCAAAATGGCTGAAGATTTAATTACTCTGATCAGGGGTAGCCAACCCCCTCCTTCTAAGAGGCCTAGGCAAGACATTGATTATGAATCTTCTGAACAGGATTCTATTTCTTCTGACTCTTCTAATGAACAGGATTTGTCTATTCCTACTTATGAGGACTCTGATGCAGAAGATTCCATTCCTTCTGCTTCTCCTCCTGAGGATTTTTCTTTTGGGGAAACTTTACATACCTTAAGGGAACATTTCCACTGGGAAAGTCAGGATTTCTCTGAATCTAAAAAGAGAGTTAGGGATTTTCTTCTTCTTCCTCAGCATAGACCTTTGGCTATACCTCTTGTTCTAGACATTGTTGATGATGCTTGATTTAGAATCTAGTATGACTCAGGGTTCCTGACTCCCACAAATTTTTTTTCAAAAATCCTATTGCTGATTCTGAAACCATTTCTCAGGGTCCCAAGGGCATTAAGGCCTCTACTGTTAAAAATCCTACCCCTTCTGATAGATATTCCAGGGTGCTGGATAGATGGGGTAAGAAGGTTTACACTTCTGCAACCTTGGCAGTCAGTGCTTTAAACTGTCAATTTTATATGCTTAAATATCAACAGCATATCATGAGACTACTTAAACAGAAAATGATGTTAATCTCTCTTGACTGTGTGGAAAATAAAGATTTGCAGTATTTATTACATTCAGCTGAACAAGTTGGAAAACATGCTTTGCAATGTGGTTTTGATTCCTTGGAGGCCTCTTGCAGGGCTGCTGTAACTGGATCTGTGCTAAGAAGGCATGTTTGGCTCAAAGAGAAAACTCTTGTCTGACCATGTTAAAGCAAAATTGCTGGATGCTCCTTTACAACAGGACCGTCTCTTTGGTAATAAGGCTGAAGAAGTGTTAAAAAAGATGGAAGATAAAGTTAAATCTATGCAAACTGTGAAAGATTTCTTACAAGTGCAACTTCCAAGATTTAGTAGGCACTGGCCTACTAAGAACTGGTCCTTTCCAGTCCCTTTGAGAGCTGCTCAAGTCAAATCCAGACATTCCAAAAGATCCAGGTTTCAGTCACAAGGAACTTTTAGAACAAAACAATGGGGTGTCTCCACCTCCAAATCTGGAAACAACAAGGCACCTCCCTATGGTAAACAGTCTCAGTGACTTCCCTCTACAATCACCAAGCACTTACCTTTTAGCTGCCCCTTTGGGGGGAAACTGGAACTTCATGCACGAAACTGGCAACTTATTACCCAGGACAAATGGGTTTTAAATATAGTATCCCAGGGATACAGATTTCATTTCCACACATCGTCAATCCCAAATGGATGGCCAGATCTGCCCCCAAATCAAAGGGCAGAGGCCCAAAAACAAGTTCTGTCCCTCATGAACATGGGGGCTATCCAACCAGTACCAGAAGAGAGAAAAGGGACAAGGTTTCTATTCAAGACATTTCCTGGTACCCAGAAAAGACAAATCATGACGTCCAATTCTGGACTTATCCACTCTAAATACATTTCTGGACAGTCCAAAATTCAAGATGCTGACTCTTCAACAGCTACTACCTATGCTAGGCAAGGATGCCTGGTTGATAACTCTATTCTTAAAAGAGGCTTACCTGCATATCCCAATCAGGGAATCTTGCAGAAGATACCACCGCTTCAAAGCAGGCTACTTGCATTACGAGTTCTCTGCACTGCCCTTTGGCTTATCTACTGCACCCAGAGTCTTCACAAAGTGCCTGGCTCCATTAATTGCATTTTGCAGGCAAAGAAATATTCAAATATATCCATACCTGGACGATTGTCTAATTCAGGCAGAAAACAAGGACATTCTTCTAAAGCATCTGGCATTTCTAAAAAGGGTTCTAACTTGTCTAGGGTACACAATAAACGAAAATAAATCACAACTGGTACCCTCTCAAAAAATTACATTCGTGGGTGCAATCTTGAATACAACTGCCCAGATGACTTATCTTATGCCCGAAAAGCAAAATCAATTGGTGACTTACTTCAAACAGGTGGCCACAAAAACCCTGCTATCTGCAAGACAAATTCTTCAAGCCTTGGGGTTCATGGTCTCCTGCATTCTTCTAATACCATATGCAAGACTGCATATGAGGAAACTTCAGTGGTACTTAAAATGTTTATGGAGTCAACATTGTCACAGCCTGGAAACAATGATTCCTATTATACCTTGCCTGCAGCTAGAGTTCCTATGGTGGGCAGAGGCCTGCCACCAAAACAAGGGACTGCCATTCACTCTACCCCCTGCCACCTAAACCCTAACTACAGATGCATCAGACTATGCTTGGGGGGCTCATCTGGCAGGAAAGTGCATTCAGGGCAAATGGAGCCCAAATCAAATGCATGTACATATCAATCAGAAAGAGATGCTAGCTGTACATAATGCACTGACAGCCTTCAAGGACTACCTTCATTCAGGACAACTAATGATAAAGACAGACAACACCACAGTTATGTGGTACATAAACAAGCAGGGGGTACACATTCCTACCCCCTTTGCAGACTAGCCATGGCATTGTGGAACACGGCCTTGACATACCAAATACAACTACAAGAACAATTCCTGCCAGGAAAGCTAAATACTCTGGCAGATGAACTAAGCAGAAATCCTATGGACCCACACGAATTGAAACTGGAACCATAACTTTTCAACATGTTGGCATGCAAATGGAGGAGTCCAGACATAGATCTTTTTGCCTCACCCCAGAACTATCAGTTGGACAAATTCTGCACAAGAATTCATCACAAAAAAGCTTGGAAAGTGGATGCTCTATCATTCAGCTGGAAAAAACCTATCAGTCTATGCTTTTCCCCCTCTGCCTCTGCTCTCCAAAGTTCTACTAAAAGTCAGACAGGACAAACCAAAAATGATTCTGATTGCTCCAGACTGGCCTCGCCAACACTGGTATCCACTCCTGTGCAATGTGTCACATCATCCTGCATGGCACCTGCCTCAGACACCTTACCTACTGTCTCAGCAGAACTACCAAATTCTGCACACTCAGCTCCTAACTTTAAATCTTGCAGTGTGGCTAATCAACTAATTTCACCCTTGGCATCCCTCAGCAAACTTGTGATGGATGTCATTTTGGAGGCTAGAAGGCCTAGTACTAGAAAATCTTATGGTGACAAATGGAAAAGATTCTGTGCCTGGAACCAATCACAAGGAATACGCATAGCAATCACCAATATTCCTCAGATTCTGCAAGATTTAACTGAGATGCTTCACAAGGGCCTATCTTTTTCTTCCATAAAAATCCATGCCTCTGCCATTTCAGCTCATTACAACACAGAACCTCCCCTCTTCTCTCACCCTCTGCTAAAGAAGTATCTTAGAGGGGCCAACAATTTAAGACCTCCCAGGAGAGCGCCAGCTCCTGCATGGGACCTCAATTTTGTTTTGGAAAAACTCACTTTCCCTCCTTTTGAGCCAGTTGCTACTGCGGACCTAAAATTTCTCTCCTTCAAAACAGCTTTCCTTTTAGCAGTCACTTCAGCTAGAAGAATTTCAAAATTACAGGCTCTTATGGCAGTGGAGCCTTTCATTATTTTTCATCCAGACAGGGTGGCTCTCAGGACCAATCCATCCTTCATGCCTAAGGTGGTATCCAGTGTGGCTCTTAATCAGACCATTCATCTGCCAACTTTCTTTCCCAATTCACAAAACAAGGGTGAGCGGATTCTGCATTCATTGGATGTACACAAACAACTTAGATTCTACTTAAACAGGACAAAATCTCTAAGAAAACCTGAACAACTATTGGTGGCATTTGCTGCAGGGGCAGAGGGAAAGGCTATTTCAAAGCAGACCATTTCCAAATGGATAAGCCATTGCATTTGTTTCTGCTATATGCACCATGGTAAATCTATCCCCAAGGGGATCATATCTCATTCCACCAGGGCTGCATCTACTTCTGCAGCCTTTCTCAGAGAGATTCCTACCAGAGACATTCTAGAAGCTGCTACCTGGAGCTCAGTTCATACATTCACCAAACATTACCATTTACCTTTCTTCTCTAAATCCAGAGCTGGCTTTGCCACTGCTGTCCTGCAGGGCCTTATAGTTGCTCCTAATGCTGTATAAATCCATCCTCCCAACCATAGCTTTGGGAATCTACCCAAATGTAATGACTGCAACAGTGAAACATGAAGAACATAGTACAGTTGTGTACACTTACCATAAATGTAGATGTTCGAGTATATTCACTGTTGCAGTCCTGGTTACCCACCATCCAGCCCCCTGTTTTTCTCTTACTATACCTCTCCTTTCTTTTACCATGCTTAAAAGCCTTTTTGGTGTATTTGCTTTTGTTTTGAGTTATATTTTTTGTGTTTTAAATTATATACACACACACACACACACACATATATATATATATATATATATATATATATATATATATATATATTTTTTTTTTTTGCTCCCCATTTGGGGGGTACCTGACATCTGGGGCAAGAAAAACTGATGTAATGGCATTGACTGCATGTTTTATAACCCTGATGACCTGACGTCATGGAAGAAGGGACAGCAACTGACACAGGACCCAAGGCTTTGTTAATCAGGCTGACTGAGGGCAACCTGTCAGCAGATTATCCAAATGTAATGACTGCAACAGTAAATACACTCGAACATCTACATTTATGGTAAGTGTACACAACTGTACTGTATTCTCGCATAACTGTTAAACATTTGTGAAGTCCTGGACTATGGATACCAGTCTTAATTTAGCTACTAGCTTTTCTTGGGGGGGGGGGGTGATGCCCAACCTAAAATCATGTGATTTCTATCACATAAGCTATAATACTAAGGGATGAATTAAAATAATCAATGCATCTATTAATGAGGGTATGAAAGATTCTAAGCAATTTATACAAATCACAATGTTGCCTATAGATTAATTTATTGTGAAATAGTGATGACATTAATTATTATACTGTTCAGTACAAATATTCTATATTATAATTTAGGCTAATGATTGTATTAACATGTGAATACATTTGGGGAGATGTTTGTATGTGTGTGGCATTGCATAACTAAATAAAGGGAAATATTCATTAAATCTAATGAAATAGTTTTATTCATGAATGGGAATGTTGTCAAGCACTTTAATAAAAGAAATAAACACTATTGAAAATCCAGTTTATTTCAGTGAAGAGAATAGAAAATGCTGACTTAGATAATCATAGGCTTTACTTGTGTCCATGTTCATTAAAACCTTTTTTTATTAATATTCTGTGGCTTCTTCTGCTAGGAGCATGACATTTCTATTGTTATCACATGTCTGTGGATCTGCCAGATGTAAAACCAGGATGATGTTTATTAATCGTAGTCTGCAAATATGAATTTAGCATTGGGCCAATATGTGTATTAAATATATACATTTATTAATGAGATGGCACTGTTATATGAATATGATTGCTACTGTTTAACTTATTTATCTACAAAATAAGCATAACAGCCACAGTGGTCACCATAGTATAACAAGAATATGTGCTGCTAGGACACTAACCATGATCCAAACCCTCACCCAGAAATCCTTCTCCTCCATGGAGGCCTAGGCTTGAGACAGTCACAACTCTTCCTGAATCCAAAAAAACCCCCAGTAAACTACTACTGTTCACCTCCAACTCTCTCTCTCCTCCACAAAAAAACTAACTTTAATATGCTGTCATCTAACAAAACCAGTATAGAACTAGTATCTCACACCAAATATCTGTGTGATTATAGAAGACCACCTGAAATTTGATTTTCACCTTCAGCAAGCCATAAAGACACACCAAAAGTGAGACTTCCTCTGTAGAGTAAAACACTATCTTCCTGACTCTGCTAAACAAAGCAGTCACTTATTTTCTACTCCCTACCCTATTATATACTTCTATCCTAACCAATCTCAACTCTTGTCTATCAGATAAATAAGAACAATGCAATAATAAAGTAGCTAAATTCGCAACCAACTAGCAATACAGCGCACATCACTGCCTCTCTCTAAAACAACTGAACTGGCACAAAATAAATAATTATCTACTATATTCGCAATTACAACCTTTAAACTACTGCACAACCCTGAAAAATTCCTATCCCTTCACATCATTCAAGTTTACACTACTAACAGACCTCAACACCCCACTGACAAATCATTGCTGTCCATAACTAAACACAGCAGCAATGCAGTGTACTCCCTGTATTCATACTGCCTGGAATATCATCCCACTTCACTTAAAAACAGCCTATAACCGGAAGGACTTTAAATGGTATCTGAAGTAGCACCCAGTTGATAAATGGCTCTGCACCTCCCCTGGTTAAAGTGGTATTAATACAGCTATATGAATGTGTGTCATAACTCTCTGCTCCGCAAAACTTAATGTACTATTGTCACAACAATACTCTCCACTATCATCTCATCTCTTATCTTCCTTTGCCTCTTGCCCTCCTTCCTTTCTTTGGGCTTCTCTAACTTTTTATTTTATCTTCTTATGTCCTAGATTTTGAACAGGTCTTTATAGTAACAAATACTCTTATGTAAAACCTTACAATCTGCACAGACTGATGATATTGTACTCCATATACCTCCCTGTATTAAAAAATATATATACTCATATACAACCCATGTAATGGTTATTTTTAATCAAAAATGTTTGTAAATGATGCAATTGATCTCTAGGGTGTCTGAATAATGTTGCAGTCACTCATGAATGTAAATGACTGCAAGTGATAAAACAATGCAAATGATGCCCATGATGTCTGTATAATGGAGCTTTTCTCCCTGGGTGTCCACTGAAAAAGGTCAATGCTCAGTCAGGCTTTCCTGGTAAACAAATGCCAATAAATAAGTAGTATTAGCATTTGAAGTGACTGCTAACCAAAATTATATCCTCAAGTACAAAAAACAAACAACAAAAAAACAAAACTGTCAAATAACCTAATCAAATAAAATATGTGTATTCTTGTAGGAGTTTTTGCACTTAAAGGTAATGCAATCTAGACCAAGGGTTACATCATTTAGGTTTTTAATTTGACTCTTCTTGCATATATTTTCTATTGTTGTACATACTAAATATTTACAGATTTGATTGGTAGCGTTAGCATTTAAATTATTAAGGAAATACTCCAGTAGTGATGCAGAAATTATAATTGTATGTACAATAGCATCGCCTATATATTGTGTATTGATTAACAATTTTCTCTATTGGGCACTGGCTGTTTTCTTTTTCGTTTTCTAGCATGACAGTGGTATGCCTGAGGAGGGCATCATTTTGGAGTGTTTTTTGTTCATCACGTGCTATTGCAACTGTATGCCCCCTAATGGCGTGACTCCCAGATTTTAGAACAAGAAGCAAGTTTTTAAATAAATAAAAAAATGGTTTGTATTATAGTAGTTGTGTAGGTGAACTAGATCTAACATTCTGCAAGTTATTCTTTGCAGAACATGAATTTATTAGTAATTCATAACTTTAGTTTTTTTAGCATGAAATGTGTTTGTGTGTGTGGGTGAGTGTGTATCCTGTTTTCAGTGTCAGATGTGATCAAATGCACAGGCAATCAAAGGCTGTTTTGATAGCGTGACAAATAGTTTTGCAAGTCTTTGTAATACTATATGTAATATCCACCTTGTTTGCTCAGATGTGTGAGTGACATGATCTATTGCAAGTAAGAATGATTCTTTACATATAGTCATTTAGGTCTGTGTATCAACACACACACACACACACACACACACACACACACACACACACACACACACACACACACACACACACACACACACACACACACACACACACACACACACACTTTCAAATGCATAGCTTTGCAGTCGGAATTATGGTTTGATTTTATCGTTTGTTAGGATTACGTCAGTAGGGCTGATTACAGCATGTCTGTATTATGGTCTTGCATATATTTTTTTTAAATGTTTACTACAAGGTAGATGCTTTTGTTTTCTGTAGTTGTACAAATGACAGTATGGTAGTGTATGTAATTGTATGTGATCCATATCCACAAGGATGAACCATTGACATGAGAGTCATGGCTTACTGGTAGGTCATACAGACTAGTGTTACCAAGGTCCTGGGTTCAAGACTGACAGTGGGAATTTATTTTTAAAGGGTTGGGAGGGTGGCCTAATGGTTAAGGTGTTTGCCTTGCAAACACAAGGTGCAGGGTTTGAGTCTCACAAGGGATAATTGGCTAGGCTTACAATGGCTCACAAGGGCACTTAGCCTAGTACTAACCTATGAACCTATGAATTTCACCTGGGCCACCAATGTCCTCAACAGGTGTGCCTCTAACAATATACTCCACATCAATCTCCATGCATTGTAGAATGTCCAACAGTCCCTGCAGCAGTTGCAGTTTTCACACAGGCCACATGGCCACTCAACATCTTTACCTGGATCATCATCAACCACCCTTTTCCCATTTTCTACATGGGGTCAGGGTGCCAGTTGCCACCATCTCTCCCTATTAAGTGCCATTTTCCTACCTAATTTGTCAGTCATGTTTGACTGCCACAGGTCTTCTCTCACACAATCCATCCAACTCCTTACTGGATGTTCTTATTTCCTCTTGCCTTCTTCCTGTCTGTCCCAAGTCTTCTGCTTTCCTACACGTCCCCAAACCACTGTAATCTATTCTCTTTGATCTTTTCTGCAATTGGGACTACTTTGACATCTACTGTTATGTCTTCATTCCCTTCTCTGTCCCACAGTGTGTAGCCTATCATCCATCTCAGGCACATCTCCATCAACTCTTGCTTTCTCAATTGCTGCCATTACTGCCAAGGTTTCTGTGTCACACAGTAGTACTGGTCACAGAAACCTTGGCAGTAATGGCAGTAATTACTGTCATTACTGCCAAGGTTTCTGTGTCATACAGCAGTACTGGTCACACCGCTGTTTTGTACACCTTTCTTTTAAGCTTCTTTGGCATTCTAGTGTCATTGACTACCCCTGACACATTAGCAATTGGCTGTAGCCCCTCTGATTCTAGCTTTGACCTTTTCATTCAGACTTCCTTCTCCTCAACCATCCCTTCCAGATAGGGATGGTTGTTAACCTGTTCTACTATTTTCCCTTCTATCTCAATTCTCAACTTCTTCTGATTTCCCCAGTTTGCTGCCATTACAACTGTCTTATCTCTATTCAGTTTTACCTCATGTGCCTTCAGTTTTGCATTCTATTCCCCTACCCTTTGCTGAAGTTCTTGGCCAGAGTCTGCCTGTAATGCCACACCATCTGCATACAACAACTTTGTTGATCTGTCCCCTCCAACCAGTTTGATAATGAAGTCCATCACTAGTAAGAACTGCAGTAGGCTCAGAGATGAACCCTTATGCACACCCACTCCTACTGGGAAACCTGCTGTATGACAGATCACTGTTTGTGCTTCAGTCATTGGTTCCTTGTACATAGCTTGCACTAGTTCTACCAATATTTCTGGGACTGCAAACCACTTCAGGACTGCCCAAATCAGCTTTCTTTGTTCCTTGTCACATGACTCCCCAAGTCTATAAATGCCTAGTTGGACTCTTCCCTCATTTCCAGCTTCTTAACTATCTGTCTCATTGCAAACATCAGGTTGGTTGTGCTGCATCCAGATCTGAATCCGAACTGCTCATTTTCCATCTTACTTTATTCTAATCTGCATATTCATTTATCAATCACTCTTTCCAGAATGTTCATGCAGTACAGTAGGAGTCTGGTGCCATTATACTGCCCACATTTGTGGACGTCTCCTTTGTTCTTGAACACTGGCACTAGTATGCTTATTCTCCAGTCACAAGGGATATGCCTTTCTTTTCATACTACTCTGACTACCCCTAGGAGCCATTTCTATCCTATCTCACCCAACACCTTAATCAATTTGCTGTGACCTCATCTGAACCTGCTACTTATTCTGACTTCATTTTCCTTAGTACTGTTCTTACTTCTTTAACGGTGGGCTCCTCCTGTTCTCTCACCATAGGCTGTGTCTGAGGTAGTACAGCTTCTGTGGGGTTTTATTCCTTCAGAAGCTGCTGTAAGTACTCCTTCCATCTGCCTTTGATGTTTTGTGGACTGGTGAGCAGGTTGTTGCTGGATAGAGTTTCTTTGTGCCATTCACTGAGTAATTTTCCAGAAGTTGGTAGAGTGCCTCTGATGCCTTCCTCTTTGTTATTGCAACTCCTCTCAGCTTCAGTAACCAGTATTCTGTCATAGCCTAGTCTGTCTTTTCTATTCCTGTTGTCCCACCCATGTGGTCCCAAGCAGTCCTCATATCCTGTTCTGTCTGTCCTGATATGTGCGTTCAGGTCACCTCTTATCAGCACCAATTCTTGTTGCCCTGCTTTATCTAGTAGGTCATGCAAGTGGTGTATGAATGCACCCTTTCCTCACTATCACAAGCCTGCTGTGAAGCATAGACTGAAATTATGAATGCTTCTTTATCATTACACTGGAGTCTAATTGCCATGAGTCTATCACTAATTCTGATGATATCGCTCACTGTCTTCTGAAGTCTCTCCCTCACCACAATTCCCACACATGTCATCAACCTCCAAGCCTTGCCCTGCCAGTGTAGTGTTTCTAAGTTTGTGTTTGGCAGGTTGATTGATTTTATGTCCAGCTTTTGTTCAGCAGAGCTATCACAGGTAACCCAAGCTGGGCAAATGGACACTGGCCTGCCAGTAGCTTATTGACCCAGGGCTGCTGGGCTTTATGGTGGACACACACTGGTCAATAGAGACAAATACACCCCTCTCACCATCAGCATGGGTCTATGCCATAGTTTGGAGTAGGACAGATCCTCAACCCCCTTATCACTGGTAAATATTGATGCCCATTTTTGGCAATGTTAGTCAAAATGACCAAATCACATAAAGTCATATTTTACACCGTTGACTGGCTAGTTCTGCTATGACTTGCAATCTGTGATCTGTGTTCTTCTATCTTTGAGGATACTGAGCACCACAGTAGATGCCCAAAATGGTTGATCTATTTGACTGTTCCCCCTATAGGGCACACTCAAGAGTCTGGGCTGATGCCCACAACTCCATTCTTGGATGATTTTGAGATGGAAACACTTAGCATGTTTTTCAAAGGTGGGAAGAACCTCATAGAAACACACAGAGAACATGGAAACTATAAAAGGGAATTAGTCAGAGGTCAGGATCAAACCTTGCGCATGAGAGGTAAAAACCTTAATCATTATACCTTCTGGCCTGCAAAATTTCTGACTGATGCCAAGGATGACACCCAGCTCTGGGAAGGTGATGGCAACCTCTCACTTATGCTGAAGTTAACTCTCTGATGCCATGTATGTTGGTGAAACCAGTATAGAAGGGGCAGGCTGACATGAATGGGATGGCATAGAATAAATGCAGGTGAAGCTAGAGTTTCATACTATACCTCCATTGTCAGCTCAGTGCTGGCACTGCCACTATGTTTTTCATCTGCACCACATGCACGGTGGCATCATTATCAACCACCATTGATCTGCTGATATCAGGTTTGTTCTGACCAGTTCCACTCAATCCTCTTCCAATGGAACCAGTGAATACATACAGATTGCATACCTGTGGCAAAGACAGTAATATCTGAGACTCCCTCCACCATGTGGCATACTAGCTCTCAGTTTATATATATATATATATATATATATATATATATATATATAGTCCATGCGTACATACATAAATAAATACATACCTTGTATTACGGGTCATCACTTTTGCACCCTCAATGTTCCTGGGTGGTTAAATGCATATATGTCTGTCTAGTAAACTATTCACAAGTGCAAGGCTCTATCCTACAGGCATGGCATGAACTACTACTCAGCTTGTGTATCCCCTCCCAGGACTCACAGACATCCATAGCTCTGCTCCCACATCCAAACCATCATCACATCTGAAGGATCTCTCAACTTCCCTGTTAAAGGAGACCATCAATTCTGCCACCTCCATTATATGCATCTATATTGGTGGTGAACCCTAGTGGTCAGACTGTTTCACGATTTCCTGTGCCTTACTCCTAGTGTACAGTAGTGTATTAGGGATCCTGTGATGCATCAATGCTATTGTCCTATTATGATAACCCACTGGATTGATGTCCTGCACCAGTCTCTGCCACATCTGGTTCTTGAAGGTCCTGTCTGCTTTACCCTTCTTAAGGATATACATAACATGTACCCATGGGGTCTATAGTACCACATCTGTTTTCTGTGTGGTGAACATTTTTGGAGAATGGTCGATACCTGGATGACATTTTTATTTTATGGAAAAGTAGGGAGTCCTTAGTTTAGGATTTTGTTGAATATCTCAACGGAGGTTGTCCATATTTCAGGTTTACACACAAATTTAATGTGGACAGTATAGACTACCTGGATGTCACTGTTTCCAGGGATATGGACTCAGGTACTTTTACCACCACAGTTTATCATAAACCTACCTACTCTGATTGTTTTCTAAGTTACAACAGTCAACACCCCCAACACGTGAAAAGAAATGTGGTCAGGGCACAAATGATGAGGAGACCAAGGATGTGTTCCACATTAGACAACCTGAAAAGGGAACCAGGTAAATTATGTCAGATGTTTATAGCCAGAGGCTACCCTGAGAATTGGGTTTACCAGACCAGTGTGGAAATTACTGATGGTCGGGGACTAAGTTTAAACCACTACTGGGGCAGGACGACCTTCATTTGAGACAGGGTCAGCCTGAGGTTCAGAACACAGTTGAGAGTGTTGTATTCTCACAAACTATGGTGACGCAATTTGGCATCTTTGATAAAAAGGTGAGAGATGTTTTAAACAAGAACTGCGTGACTTTGGAATGTAACAATGAACTTGTTAGTTTGTTGGGTTACGGGCCCACCTTTTCATTTAAGTTTGGAGGTAATTTAGAATTTTTGTTGGAACACCCTATCAAAATTAAGGACAGTAGAGGAACCAGGTCATGTGGTAGATGTAACTATTGCAGGTATTTAGTGAATGCAACAGAAATGTGGGTGGGGGCACCCCCGCAATATGAGAGAATAGCAAGAGGTAATTGTAATACTCCTGGTCTGGTTTACCTGAGTGTTTGTATGGGATGCAATGGTTATTATGTGGTTAAGGCCAAGAGGACAATTAGGAAGAGAATATATGAGCATTTATATGCTATTAGTACAAAGAATTATAACAATGCCCTTTTTAAGCACACTCTGACTTGCCCGGTGTTTTCTGGCTTCAAATTTGGTATTTTAGAAGTAGTAGTTATAAATGCCAGGAGGGTAACTGGTCAAACCAGATTGAGAAGGCTGAGCTGAAGTGGCAACTCCATTTAAATGCCTGCCAGCCCCCTGTCATGAATGAAAATGTATCTGTTAAGCTATTCTGGTTGAAAGGGCTTCAACACTTTAATGAAAGTATTTTTATATTCTTCATGCAACTAGTTGTTTTTAATGTTCTGTCTTTTGAAGAAAGGGTTGTTTTACTAATTGGTGTAATTATACAAAAGGATGTGAAGTTAAGCACTTTTGGTTGTGATAAAGTATGCATTGAGACAGATGAAAGTGCTTGCCTACTGGATTAGTTACTGCTTGGATTTTTGCTTGTCCTTAAATGTTTTATCTACCTACTGGATTATTTACTGCTTGGATTTTTGCTTGTCATTAAACTTTTTAAATTTATTGGAATACAGGACTACTGATTTGTTTTGTGACTGTTGTGGGATTTTGGCTTCAGGTGTGGTGTTTGTTTCACCAGTTGCTTTTGTTCACCACTCTACGCACGTTTTGGCTGTTGCATTTTTGGAGAATGCCTTTTCTTTGTTTTCTTGCCAATGTGCACCTGTTTGATATGCATGCAGATTAGTGTATGGATGCATGTCTCTCCATGAAAACCATCAGTTAACGTCATAATGCCTGCAACATCTTTATGGTGGAACCTGACCACAATCACTGATACACCATAACCATTCTGACACTGTGCCATAGTGTGGTGACTATGTGCATATTTGCCATGCTTGCTGTCTAGTGGATACATGCAGAAAGCACAGTCTGTGGTCAGTGTACTGCAGGCCAAATATCCCCTGTAGCATATCATGCTGTCAGTATGCATATGACATGGTGTTGTCATGCCTACACAGGAGAACAATGTCCAAGCCAGGCAGTGCTCCCCATGCCTCACCAGACTGAGTCCCCTAACATAACTGCAATCTGTCCTGCCTGTCCCCCTGTGCCCTGTCTGGCTCAGAACCCCAACAGCACAGCAACCTGCCTGTCCTTTTCCTGATGCCATATATGACTGACAACCCTAAGAGGACTGCAACCTCTCCTGCCTGCTCCCTGTGGCATGGCATGTTGAGCTCCTCTCCCAACAGGACTGAAGCTTTTCCTACCTTCAGCATATGCTCTATCATTTTGATCCCCAACAAGACTGCAATTTCTTTTCTGCCTGTCCAAATACCCTGTCATGCTACATGCCCCACATAACACAACACAAAAGGGCTACACCCTGTCCTGCTTTGTCTCCTCTGGCCTGTCATACTGTGTCCCACAGCCTAACAGTCTCTTGTCACACACTCTACTTCTTTGTGATAAAGCTTGTTGCTTCCCTATACCCTTGTGAGGTCACTAAAGTAATGAGGTTTATTACTAATTTTACTGTCTGGAGTCAGTTTGCCTACATTGCTGTACACTCTGATTTCTACTATATTCAGATTCTTTAAGGTACTCACTATAACGCTGTCACCTGCAAACTAGTTACCATGTTTTTTATTGGGCTGACACTGGGCTGGTATTCCACTACTTATGCTGCTTGAATGCCATTGTTTTTAAGTCATGCCTATAATGTAATGTGTTTTCAGCCTTAGCCAGCACAGTGTGGTCCATTCCTGCAGGCTGGGAGGTCACATAGGGTGAGATAGGCTATGAAACCGGATAACATTAATGCCCCTTTGCATCACACTACTGACTGTGTGCATCTCACTACTATTAACGGACATCACCTTTACCTACTGCTCATTGATGTATGTCATATGTAGTATCGGCTCTCTGCAGAAGGAATAACCAGGTTACTATTTTCTTCTTGGATTAAACTTAGTGAGTGAGCATGGCCTTTGGTAAGGCTCTCATCTGGCGCAGCAGGGAGAGTAAAATCTTTCTTTATCTGCTGTACAGAGATCATCAGGAGCACCTGTATAAAGTAGATAGATTACCTGGCACCAGTTCACCAGGGTGTAGACTGATGCCACTGGCATTACCTGCTGTGGCAAGGAAAGCCAGCATAAAATCACTGACCTGAAGAGGCAGCATCCTGACCGTCTCCACCAGTAGGAAGAACAGGATAGGTTGGGAGATATACAATTTTGTTGGAATCAATCTTTTCTTAGGATGGAACTAGTACAATGAGCCAAGAACCTGTAACTATAACTACCTTCTGCTGTCAGGGATATGCTCTGTATATCACTGCTTGCTTTATATGTTGTGGCAGCACAGGAGGTTGAAGAAAGGGAGGTGGGACAGGCACACCAGATTATATGATATGTGAAATATAGTGCTGACAATAATATATTTAATAAACTCTTCAAAATATAAGTAATCAGTTGTATTTATTTTTTTATTATTGTTTTTCTTTCTTTGTGTGTGTGTGTGTGTGTGTGTGTGTGTGTGTGTGTGTGTGTGTGTGTGTGTGTGTCTCTTATTTTCTGCACTGTTGCTTTGTTATTTTTTTCTGCAAAATCACCTGTAATGCATGCAGAGGTCAAGTGTCAGCCACTTTACTCTACACTGGCCACAACACTTACCACTGGGGCACCAGGAGTCTCTGGTTCTACCCTTCTTGAGAATATAGAAGTCACTCTGTGAAGGGTGAACTGTTAGGCTGACTGGTGGCCTCTGTTGCCACCTATCAAAGGATAAAGGAGTTGAGATCTACTCATCTGAGAGTGGCATGGGGAAGTGTTCTTGGGACATCTGCATGATGTTTAGCAGCTATTAAAGACAGAAGTAGACCAACAGCTGGCTGCTCACCTCAACACCCTATAGCCTCTTTATACAGTGTATGGATTTGTGCATGTGGCCCCAGCCATCTGACCACTAGAGACAAAGTCTGCTCAATATATAATTTTTGAGTATTTCACTGGGTAAATTTTGTTGGCCTTTCTTAACCACTCCTTATTCCCCTTTATTGTTTTCACTATTCTTTTGTGTCACTTCCTACCCCTTATTTGCTGTCCAGTCCTCCCCATCATCAGTTGTCCACACTATGTTCATTTGCATCACTGTAGTGCTGCTCAACCATATGTGTCACAACCTCTCCTGTTATTTTTTTTCTGCACTCATTTCTTATTTGGCACTACTTTTTTCCTCTGCTATACTTTCTTTCTTTCTACCCTGGTTGTCATTGTTACCTTTCCACTATGCTTCTATGCTTTTGCTTAAAAAAGTAAGAATCTACACCTTCCAAAAAAGTATACCCTTCGTTATCTCACACCACTTTTCCCTTCTTGTACTTACTCATTTCCAACTGTCATAGCTCCCCATTTCATACCTAGTTATTTGACAAAATGTGTTTGCATTTCACTGTGGTGCCCTTGTATGGACTGCACACTCTGCCCATCTTATAACTATGTTGCGCATCAATGCATGTATGAATGTGCATATCATTAGACATGCCACCTGTGTGCTGCTTTAACCTGGTTGACATAGTTGCTCATAACATGATTGGCCCAGTAGCATGGTTACTGTAAAATTGCTGAAGAGGAGAGGGCCCAGCACTGAAGTTTGTGATACCCAATTAGTTACAACTTTATGTTCACAGACAGTACCAACAGCTTTTTGTTACCAGCTCATAGCATTAACGTTTTAAATGACATTACTTGCCCTGGTAGCTTTGCATATTTGTCCAGCATGTTTTCTATTTTAGGCTTTAAAATCCACTGACTTGAATTGCACAGTTCCTAGCTAATGTTACACAGAATGAATTATGTTATACTTCTGTAGTATATTGTCGGGTGCTAGAATCCGCCACATAACGCAAGCACTCAGGTCTCTCAACAGCAGGTACAAGTACGACTCAGTCATTGTCCACGCTGGTGTAAACGACCTGAGACGTACCTCCTTGGACTACATGAAAAGAGACATTGAGGAGCTCTCTGATTATGTAGCCCAGGCAGGTATGACCCTGACCTTGAGCAGTATCCTACCTTCACCAAGAATGATGCCACAATACAGAGATAAGATGATCAGCTTTAACAATTGGCTTAAACTCTGGTGTCATTCAAAGGGGATCCAATGTCTGTCTGCCTGGGATGACATGCTGGACAAGCCACACTGCTTCGCAAGGGACGGCTTGCACCTGTCACCCCTGGGATTCGGATATTGGCAAAGGCTCTTGCCACCCCCATAGTGCCTTTTTAGGCAAGGCTCAAATTCTAAACCTACCACCCTAGAACACAAAAAAGGAAAAAAACTAAGGGTAATGCTGCTCAGTGCCAGAAGTCTCAATCTCAAAATGCACGCACTCGAGGCCCTTCTCAGTATGGAGAACATCGATGTCTGTGCTGTGACAGAAACCTGGTTCAAGGCTCCTGAGAGCACCCCAGCACTATCAGGTTTTACCTCATATCATGTGTTCCGGCCCCAAAATCCAGACAATACCAAGAAAGGAGGGGGGGTATCCATATTCATCAAGGACACCCACACCTCAAGTTTGGTGGCAACGCACGATGCATCGGAGACCATCCAGGTGCAATTAACCATAGGCAAGACTGCTCTGCAAATTGTAGCATGTTACAGGCCACCCTCACAAACTCAGGAACCTCACATGGCTTTCCTGAAAACACTGGAGGGGATAAATGTATCTCCAAACACCATCATACTAGGTGACTTCAATTACCCTAATATAGACTGGGAACACTACTCAAGCCCAAACACCCTAGCCCAAAAGTTCCTGGAATTCATAAACTCAAATGCCATGGAACAACTAGTCACCATCCCCACAAGAGGAGAAAACATACTTGATCTCATCATCACGAACATGGGAGCACAATGTTCAACACCGGAAGTATACCCCTCACTGGTGAGATCAGATCACAAACTAATCTCGCTGGAGGTCCTCATCCCACCCCCACCTGAAATAAAAAAGACCACAGTAAAGAACTTCTCGAAAGCCCTCTTCACACTTCTAAAGACTAGTGTGGTCTCCTTTAAGGCCCCCGAGCCGGCAGAAAACAGTACTCAAGCCGCTGAATCACTTACAAATGCCTTCTACCAGCACCTGCAGAACTGCATGGATAAGGCAATCCCAAGCAAAACAAAGACTCTTTGTACCAAAGGCAAGCGTCCAGTCTGGTGGACCCCAGCCATAAACAAACTCTACAACAAAAGGAGGAAGCTACTACAAGATAGAGCAAAATCCTTAAAAGGTAAGACACCTTTGATCACTATAAGTAAAAAACTAAGAGCTCTCATAAAATCATCCAAAGCAAATTTTGAGAGAAAAATAGCTAAAGACTCAAAAGACAATCATAAGGCCTTCTTTAGCTATGTTAGAAACCTGGGAGGAAACTCCCAGATATGCTCAGAATTAGTTCAAAATGATGTGAAGATTACTGATCCTACAGACATTGCCAACATACTGGCTGACAGGTTCAGTGCAAACTCCCAAAAGGAGAGATATCTATACCAAACGATTGCAGCCCCCCAAACATCTCTAACGCCCAAGTGAGAACTGCTCTCTCCAAGGCAAAAAACACAGCATCCATGGGACCTGATGGTGTCCCCGGCTGTGTGCTCCATGAACTCAATGAGGAATTAAACCCACAGTTAGGACAGCTGTTTAATCGTAGTCTCACCTCTGGATACATACCCAGGGAGTGGCGCACAGCGACTGTGGTCCCACTTCACAAAGGCGGTGCCTCCACTGACCCTGGAAATTACCGGCCCATTAGCTTGACAAGCCTTATCTGCAAAGCCATGGAGAGGATCATAATGGATCTCATAAATAAAGACATAGGGAATTTGCAGACTTTGGATCCAACCCAGTTTGGCTTTGTCAAAGGCAGATCATGCCTTTTAAACTTGGTTGACTTTTTCGAAACAGTCACCAAGACCATTGATGAGGGAAAGGCAGTCCATACAGCCTACCTCGATCTGGCGAAGGCCTTCGATACAATACCCCACTCGGGTATCATTGAAAAACTCATCAGCTTAAATGTTAACCCATACCTCACAAGTTGGGTTGCAAACTGGCTGAGTGACAGAACCCACAGGGTCAGAGTTGCTGGCGCCATGTCAGACTCAAAGCCTGTCACAAGTGGTGTCCCACAGGGCTCAGTCCTGGGCCCACTCTTGTTTGGCATCTACTTTTCTGAAGTACAAGCAAACACAGGAGGGTTATGGCTGACAAAGTTTGCAGACGACTGCAAACTGGGTGCCGTAGTCGAAAACACATCTGACACAGATATCCTTCAGAAGGGTCTCACAGAAACGGATAACTGGTGCCAGAGCCATGGCCTAAAGTTAAATGCCAAAAAATGCATAGTCATACCCTTCGGGAAAAACAAGGTTACCCCTAGCTACCATATAGGTGGCAATCCACTGAGCACAGAAGAAGTTATCAGGGACCTGGGGACCCAGGTTGACAGTAGCCTGTCATTCGACACCCATGTTGCTAAATTAGTTAGGAAGACCTTCTACATTGCCCACCTTATCATGAAGGGATTCACATCTAGATCAAGGGAGGTCATAGTCTCCCTATACTCATCACTCATCAGACCAATGATTGAGTACAATGCCCCATTCGGAATGTATCTGACCCGACACTTGCAGCAGCTGGAGGCCACAAAAGTTCCTCACCAAAAGGATAAAGGGTCTCAAAAATCTGACTTATGCTGCCCGACTGAAAGAACTCCAGCTCTATTCAGATGCTTACCGCTTGCTCAGAGGTGACCTGTGCCTGACATACAAGGCCATGTCAAACCCAGATTTGATGAACATGCTTCACCTCAAAAAATCTAGATCCATCAGAGCCACAAAGGTGGGAGACTTAAACCTCGACACGGCTATTAATAGGACATGCTGGAGGGATAGATTCATCACCCAAAGACTCCCTATGCTGTGGAACAAAATCCCGGTATATGTGAGGCAGAGCACCTCGCTGGCCTTGTTCAAGAGAAATCTTGACCAATGGATGGGAGATCGCAGATATACCCCAGGGATTACCTCAGTGTCACTGCTCGACAGAGGCACAGCAAAATAATGGGCATAGTTCCCCAAACTAAAGGGGTGGCGTAAGCCACAAAACTATGGGTTAGGCTTGTAAATGCCCTCGGGCAGATAGCCTAGTATGAACCTATGAACCTATGAACCTATATATTTGTGCCAAACTTTTTAAACTCTGGTGCCACCAGTAAGTTATTTCAGTTGTTAATCTAGTGATTGACTGTCGTCTAGTTGATAAAACCATCCAAACCAAAGGATAAAAATGTCTCAAAGACAAACCATTTAGTAAAAAAAAAACACAAGAAAGACCTTGTCAGGCTAGGGTCTTCAATATGTAATACATTAAACCTTGTATACTGGAGGCCCATGTAATATATGAAAACACCTTAAGGGCATACCAATGTTTCAGTTACATGGCTTCAGAATGCCCATGATGTTTCACTTTTTACGTTAAAGTCTCTGAGTACATTCAGCCCAATAAAGCCAAACCCCACTAGCTGTAGACAATGCATACCTATTTGTTTTTACCATGTATGTTCTTAAGGGATCATTTGTATCTTTCCCTTGGACCTCCACTAAAGGATGTTTAAGGTATTACATGGTGAATACTCTAGCTTGGCTGCTTCTTTATTTAAAAGTGTTTAACTAATTGACAGAACTATATACGTACCCTGAAATGAAAGCAAGGTACGGTGATTATTTTATGTTTTAAACAAGGTGCCTTATTTATGTTTCTACAAAGCCTTCAGAACTAGACTAATAATCAAAACTGATATCTAATCAGTTTTCCACATGTAGCTGGTCAGGTGATAGTATTTTAATTTCTCTCAAGGAAAAAAAATGGCTAATGCTCTTATTTAAACTCAGGCCAAATCTTGCATATCTTTTAACACAATCTATTCCTCTCTGCCATCTCCTTACTGTCTCTTTTATCTTCATAATCAGTTGACCTTTATCTTACACCCAGCATATGACCTTACTACATATGTCTGTTCTGACATACATACAATTAAAAGACAATGCAGAAACAGTTTAACAAATTGTTCATTGTCTTGTGCTGAGTTTGAAATACCACATTCCACTTGCAACCTTAGTTTCAGCACATCAGCATTATTTTTAGTCCTTGCCATATCTTATTTTAGCTTAGCCCTCTTTCTACAATAAATGGCAAATAATATTCTTAAAACTGCATAATGACTGAACACAGCAATCAGTGTACCCACTGTAAATCCAATAGCCCATGAAAAAGATGTAAAACTCTGAAACTGCAAGCTCACAAAAGAACAACAGAAAGGCTCCACTGAAGTGTTATATACATAGTATGTATGTATATACATGTATATATATATATATATATATATATATATATATATATATATATATAGCGCCATGTGGTGCAGCAGTTAGTGTTTTATATATATATATATATATATATATATATATATATATATATATATACATATAGATATAGATATATATAAGTAATATATATAATATATGTATGTGTATATATATATATATATATATATATATATATATAGGAAATGCAGTACATATGCAAACTGCAAACAGAAAATTTATAAAACAGTATATAATCATTTATATGCTATTAGTACAAAAGCAAAGAATTATAACAATGCCCTTTTGGGCACACCTGGACTTGCCCGGTGTTTTTCTGGCTTCAAATTTGGTATTTTAGAAGCAGTAGTTATAAATGCTAGGAGTGGTACCCTGGTCAAACCAGACTGAGAAGGCTGAGCTGGAAGTGGCAACTCCATTTAAATGCCCATAGCCCCCGTCATGAATGAAAATGTATCTGTTGTTATTCTGCTGGAGTACCAACACTTTAATGAAAAGTATTTTTTATATTCTTCAAGTGCAACTAGTTGTTTTAATGTTCTGTCTTTTGAAGAAAGGGTTGTTTTGTACTAATTGGTAATTATACAAAAGGATGGAAGTTAAGCACTTTGGTTGTGATAAAGTGATGCAGCTTCTGTTGTGATGAAAAGTGGCCTACCGATTTTCAGTTACACGTGCTTGGATTTTGCTTGTCCTTAAATGTTTTATCTACCTAATGGATTATTTACTGCTTGATTTTGCTTGTCATTAAACTTTTAAATTTATTGGAATACAGGACTACTGATTTGTTTTGTGACTGTTGTAGGGATTTTGGCTTCAGGTGTGGTAGTTTGTTTCACCAGTTGCTTTTTGTTCACCACTTAATGCGCACGCTTTATTAAGCTGGCATTTTTGGAGAATGCTCTTTTGTTTCTTGCCAATGTGTGCACCAGTTTGATATGCATGCAGATCAGTGTATGGATGGTCGTCTCTCCATGAAAACCATCAGTTAACGCCATAATGCCTGCAACATCTTTATGGTGGAACCTGGACCACAATCATCATCGATACACCATATCCATTCTGACACTGTAGTTACAGTGTGTGGTGACTATGTGCATATTTGCCATGCTTGCTGTCTAGTGGATACATGCAGAAAGCACAGTCTGTGGTCAGTACTGCAGGCCAACATCCCTGTGGCAGCATATCATGCCGTTAGTATGCATATGACATGGTGCTGGGTCATGCCTGGCTACAGGAGAACAAATGTCCAGCCAGGCAGTGCTCCCCATGCCTCACCAGACTGAGTCCCCAACATAACTGCAATCCGTCCTGCCTGTCCTGTGCCCCTGTCCGCTCAGAACCCCAACAGCACAGCAACCTGGGCTCGTCCTTTCCTGGCTACATATGACTGACAACCCTAAGAGGACTGCAACCTCTCCTGCCTGCCCCTTATGGTATGGCAAGTTGAGCCTCCCTCCCAATAACAGGACTGAAGCTTCTTCCTACCTTCAGCATATGTCTCCATCATTTTGATCCCTGAATAAGACTGCACTTTTCTGCCTGTCCAAATACCCTCCTGTCATGCTACATGCCCCACACATAACACACAACACAAAAGGCTACACCCTGTCCTGCTTCTTTGTCTCCTCTGGCTCAAGTCAGTACTGTGTCCCCACAGCCCATCAGTCTCTTGTCACACACTTACTCTTTT
Organism: Protopterus annectens; assembly: GCF_019279795.1. Taxonomy (NCBI): domain Eukaryota; kingdom Metazoa; phylum Chordata; order Ceratodontiformes; family Protopteridae; genus Protopterus; species Protopterus annectens. The sequence continues at coordinate 230,255,218 of NC_056751.1, read as the reverse complement.
GTGATAAAGCCTTGCTGTTTCCCATACCCTGTGAGGTCACCAGTAATGAGGTTTATTACTAATTTTACTGTCTGAGTCAGTTTGCCTACATTGCTGGTACAATAACACTCTGATTTCTACCGCGTCTGTGATTCTTTAAGGTACTCACTATAACGGCTGTCACCTGCAAACCATACTATGTTTTTTTATTGGGCTGACACTGGGCTATATTCCACCTCACTTATGCTGCTTGAATGCTTGTTTCTAAGTCATGCCTAGGTCGTAATGTGTTTTCAGCCTTAGCCAGCACAGTGGTCCATTCCTGCAGGCTGGGAGGTCACATAGGGTGAGATAGGCTATGAAACCGGATAACATTAATGCCCCTTGCATCACACTACTGACTGTGTGCATCTCACTACTATTAACGGACATCACTCCTACCTACCGCTCATTGATGGTGTCAAGGCGTAGTAATCGCCCTCCGCAGAAGGAACAATCAGGCTACTATTTTCTCTTGGATTAAACTTCTAAAGTGAGTGAGCATGGCCTTTCTAAGGCCTCATCCGGCTTAGTGGTGAGTAAAATCTTTCTATCTGCTGTACAGAGATCATCAGGAGCACCTGTATAGCAGGATAGATTACCTGGCACTCAGTTCACCAGGGTGTAGACTGATGCCACTGGCATTGGGCCCTGCCGTGGCAAGGAAAGCCAGCATAAATCACTGACCTGAAGAGGCACATCCTGACCGCCCACCAGAAAGAACAGGATAGGTTGGGAGATATACAATTTTGTTGAACTCAATCTTTCTTAGGATGGAAACTGCACAATGAGCCAAGAACCCGGTAACTACAACTCTCTTGGCTGTCAGGGATATGCTCTGTATATCACTGCTTCGCTTTATATGTTGTGGCAGCACAGGAGGTGTTGAAGAAAGGAGGTGACAGGCACACCAGATTATATGATATGAAATATAGTGCTGACAATACATATTTAATAAACTCTCTGCCATAAGTAATCAGTTGTATTTATTTTTTTATTATTGTTTTCTTTGTGTGTGTGTGTGTGTGTGTGTGTGTGTGTGTGTGTGTGTGTGTGTGTGTGTTCTTTATTTTCTGCACTGTTGTTTTTGTTATTTTTCTGCAAAATCACCTGTAATGCATGCAGAGGTCAAGTGTCAGCCCACTTCATTTCATACCACACAACACTTACCACTGGGGCACTAGGAGTCCTTTTGGTTCTACCTTCTTCTTGAGAATATAGAAGTCACCTGTGAAGGGTGAACTGTTAGGCTGACTCCAGGCCCCTGTTGCCACCTATCAAAGGATAAAGGAGTTGAGATCTACTCATCTGAGTGGCATGGGAAGTGTTCTTGGGACATTCAGCTGAGGTTTAGCAGCTATTAAAGCACAGTAGACCAACAGCTGGCTGCCCACCTCAACACTTGCTTAAAGCCTCTTTACAGTGTGTGATGGATTTGCATGGCCCTTGCGCCATCTGACCACTAGAGACAAAGTCTGGCTCATTATATAATTTCTTGAGTATTCTAATTGGTAAATTTTGTTGGCCTTTCAACCACCCTATTCCCTTATTGTTTTCTACTCATTCTTTTGTGTCACTTCCTACCCCCTTTATTTGCTGTCCAGTCCTCCCATCATCAGTTGTCCAATTATGTTCATTCTGCATCACTGTGAAAAGGCTCAACCGGCGCTAAAAGCCGTAACCTCTCCTGTTATTTTTTTTTCAACTCATTTCCCCTTTATTTTAATGTTCTCTCTTTCACCCTGGTTGTCATTGTTACCTTTCCACCTATGCTTCTAAGGCTTTTGCTTAAAAAGTAAAGGAATCTACACCTCCAAAAAAGCATAAATTTCTTCGTTATCTCACACCACTTTTCCTTCTTGTACTTACCATTTCCAACTGTCATAGCTCCCTATTTCCTCATACCTAGTTATTTGACAAATGTGCTTGTATCTCACTGTGGTGTTCTTTGTAAGGACTGCACACTCTGCCCATCTTATAACCATGTTATGCGATCAATGCATGTATGAATGCATATCATTAGGACATGCTGTTCGTGTGCTGCTTTAACCTGGCTGACATAGTTGCTCATAACATGATTGGCCCAGTAGCATGGTTACTGTAAAATTGCTGAAGAGGAGTGGGCCCAAGACCCAGTTTATGGATACCCAATTAGTTACAACTTTATGCTCCTACAGACAGTACTAACAGCTTTTTGTTACCAGCTTATAGCATTTAACGCTTTTGTGAAATGACATTACTTGCTCCTGGTAGCTTTGCATATTTTGTCCAGCATGCTTATTTTAGGCTTTGAAATCCACTGACTTGAATTGTACAGTTCTACCACGTTACACAGAATGAATTATGTTATACTTCTGTAGTATATTGTCAAGTGCTAGAATCCGCCACATAACGCAAAGCACCTGGGTCCTCAACAGCAGGGTGGCTGGGCACGACTCAGTCATTGTCCACGCTGGTGTAAAACGACCTGGAGACGCACTCCTGGACCAAGGCCAGACATTGGAGGAGCCCTCTATTATAGCCCAGGCAGGCTGACCTGACCTTGAGCAGCATCCCACTTCACCAAGAATGATGCCACAATACAGAGATAAGATGATCAGCTGAATAACTGGCTTAAACTCTGGTGTCAATTCAAAGGATCCAATGTCTGTCTGCCTGGGATGACATGCCGACAAGCCACACTGTTTCAAGGGACCTAGCTTGCACCTGTCACCCCTGGGATCTGGATACTTTTCAAGGCCTTGCCAATTCCCCATAGTGCCTTTTAGGCAAGGCTCAAATTTAAAACCTACCACCCCAGAACACAAAAAGGGAAAAACTAAGGGTAATGCTGTTGCTCAGGTGCCAGAAGTTCCTTAATCTCAAAAAAAATGCACGCACTCGAGGGGCCCTTCTCTAGTATGGAGTAATTACTCATGTTCAAAGGTGACAGAAACCTGGTCTAAGGCCCCTGGAGAGCACACCCTGTTAATTACCGTCAGGTTTTACCTTACACGTGTGTTCTGCCCCCAAAATCCAGACAATACTAAGAAAGGAGGGGTATCATTCATCAAGGACACTAATACCTCAAGTTTGGTGGCAACGCATCATGTGTTTTGGTACTATCCGAAAGTAATTAACTAGGCAGACTGCTCTGGCAAATTGTAGCATGTTACAGCTAACTTTCACAAACCTTGAGGAACCCTCACATGGTTTCCTTGGAAAACACTGAGGATAAATGTATCTCCAAACACCATCATACTAGGGGTGACTTCAATTACCCTAATATAGACTGGGGAAATTACCACCGCCTAAACACTCCTTGTTTCAAAGTCTTGGAATCTATAAACTCAAATGCCATGGAACAACTAGTCACCATCCCCACAAAAGAGGAGAAACATACTTGATCTCATCATCAACAACATGGGAGCACAATGTTCCAACACCGAAGGGTACCCCTCACTGTGAGACCAGATCATTAAACTAATCTCGCTTGGAGGTCCCTTATCCCACCCCTCTACCCAGCTAAAAAGACCACAGTAAAGAACTTCGGTAAAGTCTCTTCACACTTAAAGACAGTGGTTCCTTTTAAGGGCCCTTTGTGCCGCAGAAAATAGTACCTGTCATTAACGATTTTACAAATGCCTTCTACTCAGCACCTGTAGAACTGCATGGATAAGGCATCCCCAAGTAAAACAAAGACTCTTTTAGAAACCAACAGGACCCAGCCATAAACAAACTTCATAACAAAGTAGAAGAAGTTTTACCACAAGATAGAGTAAAACTTTAAAAGGTAAGACACTCGATCACTATAAGAAAAACCAAGAAGCTCCTTATAAATCATCCAAAGCAATTTTGAGAGAAAAAAGAAGCAAAGACCCAAAAAGAATCATAAGGCCTCTTTAGTTATGTTAGAAACCTGGAGTAAAAACTCCAGATATGCTCAGAATTAGTTCTCAAAAATGATGTGAAGATTACTGATCCTACAGACATTGCCAACATACTGGCTGGGACAGGTCTATGCAAACCCCCCCAAAAGGAGAGTAGACATCTATACCAAATGATTGCAGCCCCAAAAACATCTCACCAAGTTAGAGAACTGCTCTTCCAAGGCAAAACACAGCATCCATGGGACTGATGGTGTCCCCTGCCAGTGCTCCATGAACTCAATGAGGAATTCAAACCCACAGTTAGGACAGCTGTTTAATCGTAGTCTCACCTCTGGATACATACCCAGGGGAGTGGCGCGGCTGTGCCACTGTGGTCCCACTTCACAAAAGGCGGCGCCCACTGACCCCAAAATTACCGGCCCATTAGCCTGATGCCTTTTCTGCAAAAGCCATGGAGATCACAATGGATCTCATAACAAAGACATAGGAATTTCCAGGACTTTGATCCAACCTGTTTTGGCTTTGTCAAAGGCCAGATCATGCCTTTTTAAACTTGGTTGACTTTTTTCAAACAGTCACCAAGACCATTGATGAGGAAAGGCAGTCCATACAGCCACTTTATCTGGGATGGCCTTCGGTTACAATACCCCACTCGGTATCATTGAAAACCTACCGCCAATGTTAACCCATACTCATGTTAAGGTAAATCAATATGACAGAACCCACAGGGTCAGGAGTTGCTGGATGCCCATGTCGTGACCCAAAGCCTGTCAGCGGTGGTGTCCCACAGGGCTGGGGTCTCTGGTCTACCTGAATGGCATCTATCAGCACAAGCAAAACACAGGAGGTTAGGAGCCGATAAAGTTTGCAGACGACTGCAAAACTGGGTGCCGTAGTCGAAAACACATCTGGACACAGATATCCTTCAGAAGGAATCACAGAAACGGATAACTGGTGCCAGAGCCATGGCCTAAAGTTAAATGCCAAAATGCATAGTCATACCTCTTCTGGAAAACATAAGCTACCCTTAGCTACCATAGGTGGGTAACCAATGGAGCACAGAAGAAGTTATCGGGGGACCTGGGGACCTGTGCTGACAGTAGCCTGCTTTATTCGACACCCATGTTGCTAAATTAGCTAGGAAGACCTTCTACATTGCCCACCTTATCGCGGAAGGGATTCACATCTAGATCAAGGGAGGTCATAGTCTCCCTATACTCACTACCCATCAGACCAATGATTGAGCATAATGCCCCATTCGAATGTATCTGACCCGACATTGCAGCAGCTGGGAGAGGCCACAAAAGTTCCTCACCAAAAGGATAAAGGGTCTCAAAAATCTGACTTATGCTGCCCGACTGAAAGAACTCCAGCTCTATTCATAGATGCTACCGGCTAGTTTCAGAGGTGACCCAGGCTCTGACATACAAGGCCATGTCAAACCCAGATTTGATGAACATGCTCACCTCAAAAATCTAGATCCATCAGGAGTCACAAAGGTGGAGACTTAAACTCGACACTTGAAGCAGCATTAGACATGCTGAGGGATAGATTCATCACCAAAGACCCTATGGCGTTGTGAACAAAATCCCGGTGAAGGCGAGGCAGAGACTGGCCTTGTTCAAGAGAAATCTTGACCAATGGATGGGAGATCGCAGGATATAATTCCTAGGGATTAACCCCAGTGTCACTGCCTCGGCCAGGAGCACAGCAAACAATGGGGTATGGGTTCCCCAAACTAAAGAAGTGGGCGTGGTCAGCCAAACCATGGGGTTAGGCTTGTAAATGCCCCTCGGCAGATAGCCCAGTATGAACCTAAGGAACCTGAGCGAACTCATATATTTGGTGCCAAACTTTTTAAAACCTGGTGCCACCAGTGTGTTATTATTTTGAAGTCGTTAATCTAGTGATTGGACTGTCGCTCTAGTTGATAAACCATCCAAACTAAAGGACAAAAATGTCTCAAAGACAAACCATTTAGTAAAAAAACACAAGAAAGACCTTGTCAGGCTAGGTTCTTTCACATGTAATACATTAAACCTTGCATACTGGAGGTCCAAGGTAATATATGAAACACCTTAAGGGCATACCAATGTTTCAGCGTTACATGGTTTCAGAATGCCCATGATGTTTCACTTTACGTTAAAGTTCCTGAGTACATTCAGCCCAATAAAGCCAAACCCACTAGCTGTAGACAATGCATAATTTATTTGTTTTTACCATGTGGCGTTCTTAAGGATCATTTGTATCTTCCTTTGGACCTCCACTAAAGGATGTTTAAGTATTACATGGTGAATACTCTAGCTTGGCTGTTTTTATTTAAAAGTGTTTAACTAATTGACAGAACTATATATCGCATTCTGAAAATGAAAGCAAGGTACGGTGATTATTTTATGTTTTGGAACAAGGTGCCTTATTTATGTTTCTACAAAGCCTTCTAGAACTAATAGACTAATAATCAAAACTGATATCTAATCAGTTTTCCCACATGTAGCTGGTCAGGTGATAGTATTTTTAATTTCTCTCAAGGAAAAAAAATGGCTAATGCTCTTATTTAAACTCAGGCCAAATTCCTTGCATATCTTTTTTAACAGCTGGGAATCTATTCCTCTCTGCCATCTCCTTACTGTCTCTCTTTTATCTTCATAATCAGTTGACCTTTTATCTTACACCCAGCATATGATCTTACTACATATGTTCGTTCTGACATACATACAATTAGTAAGACAAATGCAGAAACAGTTTAACAAATTGTTCATTGTCTTGTGCTGAGTTTTGGTAAAATACCACATTCCACTTTTGCAACCTTTAGTTTCAGCACATCAGCATTATTTTTAGTCCTTGCCATATCTTATTTTAGCTTAGCCTCTCTTTCTACAATAAATGGCAAATAATATCCTTAAAACTGTATAATGACTGAACACAGCAATCAAAAATTCCACTGTAAATCCAATAGCCCATGAAAAAAGATGTAAAACTCTGCAAAACTGGGTAAGCCTCACAAAAGAACAAATAGAAAATTTGGCTCCACTGAAGTAAGTTATATGGCTATAGTATGTATGTATATACATGTATATATATATATATATATATATATATATATATATATATATGGGCATATATAGCGGCCAATGTGGTGCAGCAGTTAGTGTTTATATATATATATATATATATATATATATATATATATATATATATATATATACATATAGATATAGATATATATAAGTAATATATATAATATATGTATGTGTATATATATATATATAAATATATATATATATAGTAAATGCAGTACATATGCAGACAGGACACAGAAAATATATAAAACAGTATATAATCACTGGTGGATTTGAACCCGCTTCCCACCAGCCAAAGTGTAGAGACACTGTAAGAATAATTTCGAAAAAGTACACTTAGACATCATACAACTTTTAATACGGTGGCATAATTTGTACTTCATTTCCAAAGACTGCTATTTGCAACATAGGCTTTAGCTCATTTGCATCGACTGATTACTGTGTGCTAAGGATTTTTTTTAATATTTGAGAGTACCATTTCATAGCCTCAATAATGGCAGATAAATCCTAAAATATATTGCTATTAGAAATTATCAGCTTCCAAATCCAAATAATATAATGTACACATTCTGAATGATAGAAATATAGTAATGTCAATGGACTCTGAAACTAATCAGATAACATAAAAAATAGAAGCTTTCTCCACATTTGAATGGAACCTGAACCCCTGCCTATGTCACACAGGCTGCTTTTAAATCATTGCATTAACAAGGCATGTCATAAAAACACTGGTAGAAAAGCAGTGGAGTGGGGAAAGGAACACATGGTAGCAGAAACCACATAAATATGCTCATACATAGGAGGTTGAATCCTCATTTTTCAAGGATATTCCATAGACAATGATATTAGGAAGTGAAACCTGCTGCAGAAGGGTGTACACTGCAGGGATTCAAATACACTATTCTTCCCAGTGAAATCTTAGAATGGTGTGCTGAGGAGGAAGACTCGAATAGTAAAAAAAACATGTACCAACTGACAGGAGAGGGGATTAAAACCCATCTGCCACTGTAATGATAATGTATGTTATCATTGCTACATTTAATAAACACTCAAATACACATACTATGCTTACATTATTTTATGCTTCTGCATGGCATGTTGTTAGGGTACATGATAATGATTTTCTGTCAGCATACTACAAATTAGACCTCAGGGATCTGGAACCATTGCCTGCCTAAATCATCAATTTCTAGCTCATTGCATTAACAATAGCCAGTCTGCAGGAAGATGCTGTATTGTGAAGGGGAAGAAAACTCTGATTTCCAATGAAAAGTGACAAACACGTGGAAGACTAAAAAATAAACTGTACCTAATAATAATATACAATAAATGGGATCAAATCCCAAGTGTATTGTTTAGCTTCCTTTGTATGCATCAATGACTTACCTGTTAGCCGCATGTACATATTATGCTTATCCTTATTACTTATATGCACACAAGTACTTACTGCAAGATATGGATTGTTTTTTCAGATCACAGTTGCTAACTTCCTTAGACTGCAAATGGATTTGAACTCCTGCCTTGCATGTTAACCCGTAAGTTATATGGCTGCCACCAGGGCATTAGCAGTAAAAGTGACACCAAAAAGGAAACTTATGATAAGATTGTAAGAAAACCCACATACTTCAAGGGACATGTTAGAATATTGGGGAACACTATAAAAATTAATATTTTCCTCAATGTGTAATAAAATAAAGTCAATAGTAATCTTCCTTATCAATGTAAATGTACAATGTACTGTACTGGCGTTGGCAAAGGACACATGGGTAAGCTTTTTTGCCATAGACATAGAGGAAGTGTTATTTCTCTGTGCTTGCAATACAGTGCAGTTATAGGTGCTCTGTGATAACTGTTGTGCAACATATATCACAGGTAGATGATGTTTTCCTATTTATAAACTTTTTTGGCCTTGTATGTGGTGTGAGCAATTTCTATTTATTTATGTATTTATTTTATTTATTTACATTTGTTGACTGGGACTGTCCGACTGGACATAGGTCCATTTTCAGTGGAGGTCCGGGAGAAAAGCTCCACAGTTAAATAAAACAGACAGTAGTTACATTGGATTACATAGTGATTAACAATATAAATATAGCAAATTACTTCTTACAACATATTTACAGAGATGAAGAACACATAGTACATCAGTAGATGACTATATGTGTTATAATATATATAAATATATAAATAATAAAGCTTGATAACATTAAATGTTATAAAAGAGTATAGGACATAGATGAAACAAGCAGGAAGCAGACAGTTGGAGGAGTAGTGATAAGGACTGAAAAAGATGCATGTGGAGTGAGGGAAGAAGTTGGTAGACATCAGTGGCCATAAACATGTGAATTTCACATTGACATGACTCCATATTGATGGGGAGAGTTGATTATGACATTATGATTAGTCATAGTTAGCCTCTGTGGCTGTCCTTAGCAAAGCATTATTATGGACAGCCACTGAACCTGTATGACTCAAGTTTTTCACAAAAACAAATATATTTGATTTGTTGCACATTTGCAAATACTATCACTTCAACAAGCTGAAAGCTAATCAGCCATTCACTTAACTATAGGTCTCAGGGGTGGGTTATCCACCCCCTTATGTATCTTGAGAATGCCAAAAATAGCTGGAATTACTGACTTTGATACTTTTAAAAATGATATAGATTAATATCTATCAGTGTCCTGAAACAAAGTCCCTGAAAACAGGATTGTCTTCAAGTATCAAGTCAATTCTTTTATAAGGAGATAGTTATCATTTCCTTGATACAATGACATATCTATTGTCTCAGATCTACTATCTCCAGCATCCTATTTGTGGTGTAATCCCACAATAATATGCTCGAGGTCTATATTAGAAGTCCCAAGATCCATTTGAGCGAATCGGAAAAGAGTTTAAGGCCAATACGCGCCAACTGGCTGTAGAAATGGTGAACGCATTCAAAACCTCAAATTCAAAATGTCGATTTGTCATGGTTGGCCCATCTGCATGTATAGCTCCATAAGGTAAGTGTGCAATAGTTAAGTCCCCTTAGGTCAGGGGTGCAGATTAAGATAAGTGCATAGACAGGTAATGTATGTAAGGCTTAGTGTAGGGTTAGAAGTAAGGGGGGTTTGTTAAGTGTATGTGTGTGGATTATTTGTTTTGTTTGGGTATATCTCTGTGTGGTAAGCAAAAAGGAGAAGTTACGGACCTTAGGGGTAGAGTGCGGATTGCTGTGCAAGTACATAGATAGTAATGTATATAAGGCAATAGTGCAGGGTTAGAAGTAGGGTTTGCAAGTGTATGTATGTGGTTTGGCGTGATTATGCTCTTGCATAGGTAGTATGTAAAAGAGTTGTTGCCGGGCTACTGACTCATGACTTATTCAAGATTTTAAATTTTGTGGTTTAGGGGGGTTCGTGTACTCTAGTTGCCTGCTCAATATATGTGGTCACTGTTGTGGCCCGCACTAATAAAAGGGTTTCTACATGCCTTTTTAATGTGGAAAACAATAAAACAAAAAATCCAAGGCAGTAATGAACGCAGCAAGGAATCCTGCATAAAAATAATAGTTTTAAACTTAAAGACAGTTAAAAACCTCTGAAGGAACAGAGCGAACTTAACAAAAGGTCAGACCACAAAACCAATCTAAGTTAAGCCAATTCCTAGTCATATAATAAAGCTTCGGCTCGTGTGAACTTAAGATCACCCTGATGCAAGTTATGCAAGTAATTTAAATACATACTTCCTTTTTGTAATTGATCACTTTAAACTCTTAAAAGTACATGACACCTTTACTAAAACTCTGATGTCAGGTAAAGTTATTAAGTTTCAAAACAATATGAAAATCTAAAATAAAATTATACATATTATATATAGTGTAAATAACTTTGCCATGTAATTCATCCTAATATATGTACATAATAATAAACATGTATAAACATGTTATATTCCTTGCTACGTTCATTGCCTTGGATTTTTGTTTTATTGATTTTTAACATAGACCCATATGCTCTCCCCTGTTGGTATTCCCTTTACTGCCCCTCCTTCAATTTGGATATTTTTCTTTTATGATTTTTTTGTAGTTACATTGTCAATATCCTGTAGTGTTTTCAAATATACATTATTATACTCTACAATAGTGAACAAAAGGACTGCATTTATCTCTTTGTTTAGTCTCTCAATTTCATTTTTACACTGTTACATTAATATCTCATTATTTCTCATCATTGCCTTTAAAATAGCAAGCCCACAGTCATTAAGTATATTAGTAATGATTTTAAAAAAATCAGTATCCTCATTGGTGTTATTAGGAAACGTATTTAGCCTTAAGCCTTTTAGCACAATTTTGTTTTCAATAAATTTACTTCTCAAAGTATTCCAAAGTTATTCAGAAAGTGCCAAAGTTTTGTATCTGGATAGCTGAGTTTTGAATGTCTTACATTTGTCCTCGTATGTAACGCCTGCCCGGTTCCTCTTCCTTCCTTCGACATACTACCAAAGTCGATTTCCTCCAGCTACCGGTTGAAGTCCACATTGGCATTCGCTTAGTAGGGAGTCCCCGCCATCTGGGTTCATTGTCCAATCTATGCCCGGTGAGCACAAAACAGACGCTATGGGTTAGGCTTGTAAATGCCCTCGGGCAGATAGCCTAGTATGAACCTATGAACCTATGAACCTATATATTTGCGCCAAACTTTTTAAACTCTGGTGCCACCAGTAAGTTATTTCAGTTGCTAATCTAGTGATTGACTGTCATCTAGTTGATAAAACCATCCAAACCAAAGGATAAAAATGTCTCAAAGACAAACCATTTAGTAAAAAAAAAAAACACAAGAAAGACCTTGTCAGGCTAGGGTCTTCACTATGTAATACATTAAACCTTGTATACTGGAGGCCCATGTAATATATGAAAACACCTTAAGGGCATACCAATGTTTCAGCTACATGGCTTCAGAATGCCCATGATGTTTCACTTTTTACGTTAAAGTCTCTGAGTACATTCAGCCCAATAAAGCCAAACCCCACTAGCTGTAGACAATGCATACCTATTTGTTTTTACCATGTATGTTCTTAAGGGATCATTTGTATCTTTCCCTTGGACTTCCAATAAAGGATGTTTACATGGTGAATACTCTAGCTTGGCTGCTTCTTTATTTAAAAGTTTTAACTAGTTGACAGAACTATATACGTACCCTGAAATGAAAGCAAGGTACAGTGATTATTTTATGTTTTAAACAAGGTGCCTTATTTATGTTTCTACAAAGCCTTCAGAACTGGACTAATAATCAAAACTGATATCTAATCAGTTTTAAACATGTAGCTGGTCAGGTGATAGTATTTTAATTTGTCTCAAGGAAAACAAATGGCTAATGCCCTTATTTAAACTCAGGCCACATCTTGCATATCTTTTAACACAATCTATTACTCTCTGCCATCTCCTTACTGTCTCTTTATCTTCATAATCAGTTGACCTTTATCTTACACCCAGCATATGACCTTACTACATATGTCTGTCAAACAGTTCTGACATACATACAATTAAAAGACAATGCAGAAACAGTTTAACAAATTGTGCATTGTCTTGTGCTGAGTTTGAAATACCACATCCCACTTGCAACCTTAGTTTCAACACATCTGCATTATTTTTAGTCCTTGCCATATTTTATTTTAGCTTAGCCCTCTTTCTACAATAAATGGCAAATAATATTCTTAAAACTGCATAATGACTGAACACAGCAATCAGTGTACCCACTGTAAATCCAATAGCCCATGAAAAAGATGTAAAACTCTGAAACTGCAAACTCACAAAAGAACAACAGAAAGGCTCCACTGAAGTGTTATATACATAGTATGTATGTATATACATGTATGTATATATATATATATATATATATATATATATATATATATATAGCGGCCAAGGTGGTGCAGCAGTTAGTGTTATATATATATATATATATATATATATATATATATATATATATATATATATATATATATAGATATATATAATATATATATAATATATGTATGTATATATATATATATATATATATATATATAGATATAGATAGGAAATGCAGTGCTGGAGGGATAGATTTATCACTCAGAGACTCCCTATGCTGTGAATAGACCTGTGGATGGGAGGAATCATCTCTGTGTCACTGCTGGACAGAGGCACAACAAACTAATGGGTACAGATAGCCTAGTATAAACCTATGAACCTATGAACCTATATGCAAACTGCAAACAGAAAATTTATAAAACAGTATATAATCACTGGTGGATTTGAAACCCGCCCCACCAGCCAGTGTAGAGACACTGTAAGAATAATTGAAAAAGTACACTTAGCCATCATACGACTTTTAATAATGGCATAATTTGTACTTCATTTCAGACTGCTATTTGCAACAAGGCTTAGCTCATTTGCACGACTGATTACTGTGTGCTAAGGATTTTCTTTAATATTTGGAGTACCATTTCATAGCTCAGTAATGGCAGATAAATCCCAAAATATATTGCTAGAAATTATCAGCTTCCCCCCCAACATAATGTACACATTCATGATAGAAATATATAATGTCAATGGACTTGAACTAATGATAACATAAAAACAGAAGCCCACATGAATGGAACCAAACCCCTGCCTATGTCATTGGTATGCTTTTAACCATTGTATTAACAAGGCATGTCATAAAAACACTGGTAGAAAAGGTGAGTGGGGAAAGGAACACATGGTAGCAGAACCACATAAATATGCCTACATAGGAGGTTGAATCCTCATTTTTTCAAGGATATTCCATAGACAATGATATTAGGAAGTGAAACCACAGAAGGGTGTACACTGCAGGGGTCTAAATACACGCATTTCAGTGAAATCTTAGAATGGTGCTGAGGAGTGAAGACTGAATAGTAAAAAACAACATACCAACTGACAGGAGAGGGGATTAAAACCCATCTGCCACTGTAATGATAATGTATACATCACTACACGAATAAACACTCAAATACACATACTATGCTTACATTATTTTATGCTTGCATGGCATGTTGTTAGTACATGATAATGATTTTCTGTCAGCATACTACAAGTTAGACCTCAGGGATCTGAACCATTGCCTGCCTAACTAATACTCTTTAGATCATTGCATTAACAGCTGAAGCCACAGAAGATGTTATAGTGAAGGGGAAGAAAACTCTGACGTTTCAATGAAAAGTGACAACACGTGGAAGACTAAAAAATAAACTGTACTAAACAATATACAATAAATGGGATCAAATCCCACAGTGTATTGTTTGGCATTGTATGCATCAATGACGACCTGTTACATGTACATATTATGCTTATCCTTATTACTTATATGCATAATAAGTACTTACTGCAAGATATGGATTGTTTTTCAGACTGCTACAACTTAGACTGGAATGGATTTGAACTCCTGCCTTGCTAACCCATGTTATACATACCAGGGCATTAGCAAGTGACACCAAAAAGGAACTTATGATAAGATTGTAAGAAAACCCACATTTCAAGGGAATGTTAGAATATTGGGGAACACTATAAAATTAATATTTTCCTCAATGTGTAATAAACAGTCAATAGTAATCTTCCCTTAATGTATTGACAATGTACACATCATGTTACAAAGACACATGGGTATTTTTTGCCATAGGATGAGAAGTGTTATTTCTCTGTGCTTAAATACAGGCAGCCAAGGTGCTCTGTCATAACTGTTGTGCAACATATATATCACAGGTAGCTGATGTTTTCCTATTTATAAACTTTTTTGGCCTTGTATGTGGTGTGATAATTTATTTATTTATGTATTTATTTATTTATTTGCATTTGTTGACCGGGACTGGACGTAGGTCCATTTTCAGTGGAGGTCCGGGGAGAAAAGCTCCACAGTTAAAATAAACAGACAGTATTTACATTGGATTACATAGCGATTAACAATATAACATAGCAATTACTTACAACATATTTACAGATGAAGAACATAGTACATCAGTAGATGACTAGATGTGTTATAATATATATAAATATATAAATAATGTGTTTCTGATAACATTAAATGTTATAAAGAGTATAGGACATAGATGAAACAAGCAGGAAGTAGACAGTGGAGGAGATAAGGACTGAAAAAGATGCATGTGGGTGAGGAAGAAACTAGACATCAGTGGCCATAAACATGTGAATTTCACATTGACATGACCCATATTGATGTATTACTAAGGACAGTCATACAGCTTCTGTGGCTGTCCTTAGCAAAGCATTATTATGGACAGCCACTGAACCTGTATGACTGTTACAAAAACAAATATATTTGATTTGTTGCACATTTGCAATATCACTAACAAGCTGTGCTAATCAGCCATTCACTTAACTATAGGTCTCAGGGGTGGGTTATCCACCCCCTTATGTATCTTGAGAATGCCAAAAATAGCTGGAATTACTGACTTTGATACTTTTAAAAATGATATAGATTAATATCTATCAGTCCCTGAAACAGTCCCTGAAACAGATTGTCTTCTAGTATCAAGTCAATTCTTTTATATGAGATAGTTACTTCATTTCTTGATACAATGACATATCTATTGTCCGTATCTACTATCTCCAGCATCCTATTTGTGTAATCCCACAATAATATGCTCAAGGTCTATATTAGAAGCCCGAAGATCCATTTGAGCGAATCGGAAAAGAGCGACACATATTGCGCGAACTACAGAAATGGCGAACGTCCAAAACCTCGAAATTCAAAATGTCGATTTGTCATGGTTGGCCCTTCTGCTGTATAGCTCCGTAAGGTAAGTGTGCAATAGTTAAGTCCCTTAGGGTTAGGGTGCAGATTAAGATAAGTGCATAGACAGGGAATGCATGTAAGGCTTAGTGTAGGGTTAGAAGTAGGGTTTTGTTAAGTGTATGTGTGTGGATTATTTGTTTTGTTTGGATATATCTCTGTAGGGTAAGTGTGCGATAGTTACGGACCTTAGGGGTAGAGTGCGGATTAAGGTAAGTACATAGATAGTAATGTATATATGGCTTAGTGTAGGGTTAGAAGTAGGGTTTGATAAGTGTATGTATGTGGTTTATGTATTATGTTTGCTTAGGTAGTATGTAGTGGTTGCTGGGGTTGGCCGACTATGACGATTCAAGATTTTAAATTTTGTGGTTTAGGGGGTTCGGTGTACTTGCCGTTCGGGCTATATGTGTCACTGTTGTATTCGCACAAAAGGGTTTTCATGTTTTTAATGTGGAAAACAATAAAACAAAAATCCAAGGCAATGAACGCAGCAAGGAATCCGTAATGGGAAAAACAATAGTTTAATCCAAAGACAGTTAAAAACTCACTGAACAACAGTTACAAAAGGTCAGACCACAAAAAACCAATTCAAGTTAAGCGCGCCTTCACTTTGCCAATACAAAGCTTCATCAGAACTAAGATCACCTGATGCAAGTCATTTAAATACATACTTTGTAATTGATCACTTTGAACTCTTAAAAAGACATGACACCTTACTAAAACTCTGATGTCAAAGCTATTAAGCCAAAAAACAATATGAAAATCAAAATAAAATTATACATATATATAGTAAATAGCTTTGCCATGTAATTCATCCTAACATAAAAAATAATAATAAACGTGTATAAACATGTTATATTCCTTGCTGCGTTCATTGCCTTGGATTTTTGTTTTATTGATTTTAATGTAGACCCATATGCTCTCCCCTGTTGGTATTCCCTTATGTCTCTCTCAATTTGGATATTTTTCTTTTATGATTTTTTTGTAGTTACATTGTCAACATCCTGTAGTGTTTTCAAATATACATTCTTATACTCTACAATAGTGAACAAAAGGACTGCATTTATCTCTGTTTAGTCTCTCAATTTCATTTTTACACTGTTACATTAATATCTCTTTATTTCTCATCATTGCCTTTAAAATAGCAAGCCCACAGTCATTAAGTATATGATTTTAAAAAATCAGTATCCTCATTAATATTTATTAGGAAACGTATTTAGCCTTAAGCCTTTTAGCACAATTTTGTTTTCAATAAATTTACTAAAGTACCAGTTATTCAGTGCCAAAGTTTTGTATCTGGATAGCTGAGTTTTGAATGTCTTACATTTGTCCTTGCATGTAACGTTTTCTGCCTGGTTCCTCTCTCCTTCCTTCGATATACTACCAAAGGATTTCTCCAGCTACTGGTTGAAGTCCATATTGGCATTCGTTTGTAGGTGTCTCGCTATCTGTTCATTGTCCAATCTATGCTCCGTAGCACAAAACGAACGTGAATTACAGCCGTTATCTCCCATACTGTTCCAATGTAGTTGCTCTCTTCTCCTTTGCTTGGTGTCATAGACCTCTCGTTTCCAGCGTCTGACAGCATCACCATCTCAACCATTGGTTTAGGGCTGCTCTGTGCACATGGTATATCTGTTCCAGAGTCAGGAAGTGGATTGTTTGTCTGTGAGTGGGTTTGGATAACCCTAATACGTTCATTTAGCAAAGAGCTGTTGTTCATTTTACCGGGGACTCCTTGGCAACAACTGTGAACCCTGTAACACTCACTGGTAAACCCCGTAGCATACCAAAGACCAGTGGCAAAAATAAAACCAGTAATCCACACAAAACATGCACCAAACAAATGAAGTACCAAAACACTGCTCCAGGTATCAATAAAGGCTGTTCTCCATAGTACACCTTCTATTCAGAACACCACAATAATCCATTAACAAAATGTCCGTAAGAGAAATAACACTAGAACTGCTTTATTTCACATATAAAATGGGTAAAACATGTTAAGCCCTTCCATCTCCATCAAGGAGACTTCATCCGAATCATCCGCCGACTAACTTTCTACCTTATATATAATAATAAAATCCACTTCATTGGTCAGCCAATTAATTCAAAAATTTTACAATTTCATATATTAACTCTTCATTGCCCTGAATAGTGATCTAACTACATGTTTGCTGCTTAAAGTACATATACAGTTATAGAACTATTTATTGTTAGTTGACATCTGATAAATGCAGACCTAAAATATGCATATTAAAAATGTAAAGGAATGTATGAATAAGTAAATACAAACATGTGGAGTCTAATAATATGTGTATTATAACTCTAATTGTTCACAGGGACAAAAGACTTAGGGCATCAAGCTAAAATTCAACACATTCCTAAAAGCTGGATGCATGTAGCAGTCCAGGTTAAAATGACCATATCTCCATAACCCCGGCTTTAAAATTACTCTCAGCGGACCCAAAGAGAGATAATTTATAGAATATTGACACCTTTATTTTAATAAAAACACCACTATACACATTTAGAATCTTATGATATTCAATAGATATTTTATATATATTGTTTATTAAGGAATTTACTACACAAGTATTACACCACACATTTGATTTATGTTAATACTGAGCAGGTCACGTTGATTTGTAAAAGGATTCAAATTATGTCTGTTGTATTTAGAGATGAACTGTTTTAAAACATATAAGGTATATAGCAACATATATAAATTTTATGGAATATTTATGGAATTTTATTTAATATTTATACTGATACATAATTAAGTATTTTTTACATATGCACTATATTTGCACTTTACATTATATGGTTACAATTTTAAATGATATGAAGTGTTACAAAATGGTTTTCTTGCTTTTAGGAATGTGTTGAATTTTAGCTTGATGCCCTAAGTCTTTTACTGTTAGCCAACAGGGTGCTGGCAGAAATTGGGCTACTGTTGGCCAAAGGAGAAGAGGAGGGGGAAGGCATGGCCAAAGGCAGGAAGAGAAGAGAAAGGCTAAAACTGTGGTAGTGAGGGTCGGAACTTTGAATGTTGGCAGTATGACTGGTATAGGGAGAGAACTAGCCGATATGATGGACAGAAGGAAGGTTGGTATATTGTGTGTGGAAGAGACCAGATGGAAGGAGAGTAAGGCTAGGTGTATCGGAAGTGGGTTCAAATTGTTTTATCATGGTGTGGATGGGAGGAGAAATGGCATAGGAGTTATCCTGAAGGAACATTATGCTAAGAGTGTTTTCGAGGTGAAAAGAGTGTCAGATAGAGTGATGTTTATGAAGCTGGAAATTGATGGTGTAATGATGAATGTTGTTAGTGCATATGCTCCACAAGTTGGGTGTGCGATGGATGAGAAAGAAAAATTTTGGAGTGAGTTGGATGAAGTGGTGATGACTGTACCCAAGGGTGAGAGAGTGGTGATTGCAGCAGATTTCAATGGGCATGTTGGTGAAGGGAACAGAGGGGATGAGGAAGTGATGGGTAGGTATGGCGTTAAACAAAGGAATGCAGAAGGTCAGATGGTAGTGGGTTTTGTGAAAAGGATGGACATGGCTGTGGTGAATACGTATTTTATTTTAACAGGAGGGAGGAGCATAGAGTGACATACAAGAGTGGAGGACGATGCACGCATTTGGATTATATCTTATGTAGGAGGGCCAGTTTGAAGGAGATTGGAGACTGTAAAGTGGTGACTGGGGAAAGTGTAGTTAGGCAGCATAGGATGGTTGTTTGCAAGATAACGTTTGTGATCCAGAAGAGGAGAAGGAGTGTGAGGGCAGCACCAAGGATCAAATGGTGGAAATTGAAAAAGGGTAATTGTGAGGTGGAGTTCAGGGAAGAGTTAAGACAGGCACTGGGTGGCAGTGAATATGTACCAAATAGCTGGTTAACTACTGCAGAGCTAGTAAGGGAGATAGTAGAAAGGTGCTTGGTATGACATGTGGACAGAGGAAGGACGACAAGAAGACATGATGGTGGAATGAGGAAGTACAGGACAGTATACAGAGAATGAGGTTGGTGTAGAAGTAGTGGGATTGTCAGAGAGATGAAAAAAGTAGACAGGAGTATAAGGAGATGAGGTGCATGGCAAAGAGAGATTTGGCAAAGGCTAAGGATAAAGCGTATGGAGAGTTGTATGAAAGGTTGGACACTAAGGAGGGAGAAAAGGACCTGTACCTATTGGCTAGACAGAGGAACTGAGCTAGGAAAGATGTGCAGCAGGTAAAGGTGATAAAGGATAATGAGGGAAACATGCTTACAAGTGAGGAGAGTGTGTTATAAGGGTGATGTGCAGAGCTGCAGCAACTACAGAGGGATTAAATTGATCAGTCACAGCATGAAGTTGTGGGAAAGAGTAGTGGAAGCTAGAAGGGACGTGATGATTAGTGATGAGCAGTATAGTTTCATGCCGGGAAAGAGCACTGCAGATGTGATGTTTGCTCTGAGAGTGTTGATGGAGAAGCACAGAGAAAGTCAGAAGGAGTTGCATTGTGTTTTTGTAGACTTAGAGAAAGCATATGACAGGAGAGGAGTTATGGTATTGTATGAGGAAGTCAGGAGTGTCAGAGAAGTATGTAAGAGTGCTACAGGATATGTGTGAGGGTAGTGTATCAGCGGCAAGATCTGCAGTGGGAGTGACGGATGCATTTAAGGTGGAAGTGGGATTACATCAAGGATCAGATCTGAGCCCTTTCTTATTTGCGATGGTGATGGACAGGTTGACAGATGAGATCAGACAGAAGTCCCTGTGGGTTATGATGTTTGCAGATGACATTGTGATCTATAGTGAGAGTAGGGAACAGGTGGAGGAGACCCTGGAGAGATGGAGATATGCTCTAGAAAGAAGAGGAATGAAGGTCAGCAGGACTAAGACAGAATATATGTGTGTGAATGAGAGGGAGGATAGAGGAATGGTGAGGATGCAAGGAGTAGAGGTGGTGAAGGTGGATGAGTTTAAATACTTGGGACCAATAGTTCAGAGTAATGGTGAGTGTGGAAGAGAGGTGAAGAAGAGAGTACAGGCAGGATGGAGTGGGTGGTGAAGAGTGTCAGGAGTGATTTGTGACAGACGAGTACCTGTAAGAGTGAAAGGGAAGGTCTACAAGAGGGTAGTGTGACCAGATATGTTATATGGGTTGGAGACAGTGGCACTGACAAAAAGGCAGGAGTTAGAGCTGGACATGGTAGAGTTAAAGATGTTAAGATTTGCACTGGGTGTGATGAGGGTGGACAGGATTAGGAATAAGTATATTAGAGGGTCAGCCCAGGTTGGAAAGCTTGGAGACAAAGCCAGAGAGGTAAGATTACATTGGTTTGGACATGTGCTGAGGAGGGATGCTGAGTATATTGGGAAAAATATGCTAAGGATGAAGCTACCAGGTAACAGGAAAGAGGAAGGCCTAAGATAAGGTTTATGGATGTGGTGAGAGAGGACATGCATGTGGTTGGTGTGACAGAGCAAGAAGCAGAGGACAGGAAGAAATGGAAACAGGTGATCTGCTGTGGTGACCCCTAATGGGAACAGCCGAAAGAAGATGATGATGATGATGATGATGACTGGTTTTATTTTTGGTGCTGGTCTTTGGTACTGAGGAGTCCCCGGTAAATGAACAACAGTTCTTTGCTAAATGAACTTATTACGGTTGTCCAAACCTACTCGGCTATC
The DNA here is from genome assembly GCF_019279795.1 of Protopterus annectens. Taxonomy (NCBI): domain Eukaryota; kingdom Metazoa; phylum Chordata; order Ceratodontiformes; family Protopteridae; genus Protopterus; species Protopterus annectens. The sequence continues at coordinate 230,233,784 of NC_056751.1, read as the reverse complement.
CAGATACAAAACTTTGGCACTGGATAACTTGTACTTTAGTAAATGTATTGAAAACAAAAGTGTGCCAAAAGGCTTAAGGCTAAATTATTTTCCTAATAACACCAATGAGGATACTGAATTTTTTAAAATCATTACTAATATACTTAATGACTGTGGGCTTGCTATTTTAAAGGCAATGATGAGAAATAATGAGATATTAATGGAACAGTGTAAAAATGAAGTTGAGAGACTAAACAAAGAGATAAATGCAGACGTTTTGTTCACTATTGTAGAGTATAAGAATGTATATTTGAACACACTGCAGGATGTTGACAATTTAACTACAAAAAATTCATAAAAGAAACATATCCAAATTAGAGAGAGACATAAGGGAATACAAACAGGGGAGAGCATATTATTGTGAAAATAATAAGAAGAATTTTAGTAATAGATACAGGGACACTACTACCTACCACAAGTATTGGGAAGGTAGGGAATACATGGGTCAAAGGGAGAATAATAATTACAATATACAACATAATAATGGTAATACTCAATATCAAGAATATGAGAATGGTAACCAGGATATGGGTAGCCCTTTAGGGGGGAAAGACCAAGGAGGTCCAAGAGAATTCAGAACCTAGTCCAACAAACCTCCTATGCGGAAGTGACGGGCAATTACTACACACATCAACAGGGGAAGAGGGGCTACAGGAGATACATATTAATATACCTGGAGGAACTTTACCATTGAATATACTAGAGAATTATGTTGGACAAGGGACAATACCTGAGGACAATAGGGACAATGGGCATGATGCGATTATTATGGGGAAGAAAACTATAGTATATACACAAAATCATTTTAATATTTATAATTATACAGATATAATTGTTAATGATGAGTATTTTGAGTTATTTGTAAAAGGTTTCATTTTTGTACCAGCAAAAAAACCTAATATTGAAGATATAATACTTGACATAAAATTATTTACTAGGAAATTAAACTTAACACATATATTGAAGGATAGCCCACAACATACTCTGAGTAATATGTTAAGAAAACTAAGTAATTACAACCCCTCTTTACATCAGGACATACAGGATTTTGAGATGTGCATCACGAGTATGATAAGAAATGAATATGCAAAGATTAGAAAGACCAAATTTAATTTAACAGTTAATGAGAGAAAATTACTTAAAGAATTAAGTGAGAATGGGAAAATCCATGTAATGAAACCAAGCAAAGTTGATGGGGTTGTGCTCATGGATCAATGGGATTACACAAATAGGATGCTAGAGATACTAGATACGGACAATAGATATGTCATTGTATCAAGAAATGAAGTAAATATCTCATATAAAAGAATTTACTTGATACTAGAAGACAATCTTTTTCAGGGACTGATAGCTATTAATCTATATAGTTTTTTAAAATTATCAAAGTCAGTAATTCCTGCTATTTTTTGCATTCCCAGGATACATAAGGGGGTGGATAACCCACCCCTGAGACCTATAGTTAATTCACAAGGATCTAAAACCCAACCACTGGCTATATATGTGGATACTAAATTAAAGAAGTTTTATCCTAAATATCCACATATTTTGATAGACTCATGGGACTTCTTGAATAAAATTGGTACTAGTTTTTTTAAGGACAATATTATTTTTCTTATCATAGATGTAAAGGATTTATTCTCGGTAATATCCCATATGGAAGGTGTTACATGGTTTGAAAAAATGTTAGTGGAGTTTGATTTTTTGACCACAGAGGAATTTAAACTAGTATTAGAAAACATGGAATTGATATTGAGATATAATTACATTTATTTTCAGGGGGACCTATACCACCAAATTGATGGGGTGGCTATGGGTTCAGCATGCGCTCCCATATATGCTTACATTATTATGCTATACTGGCAACAACAGTATAAATTTAAATCTACATTTTACCAAAATATTATGGGGTACTACCATTTTTGGATGATATATTCATCTTATGGGAAGAAACTAATGAAATGATTTCAGAATTTACGAATTATATAAACCACAGTACCAGTTTTTTTTACATTTTACACATGAAATTGATGTAGATGAAATACACTACCTGGATGTTAAGTTACAGAAAGAGTATTTAAATAAGACCTATAGATCCAGCATATATAGGAAAGAATGCTATTCTAATTCATACCTACACTACGAGAGTGACCATCCATATAATCTTAAAAAGAACATTATTAAGGGACAGATGATTAGAATAACACGAATGACATCTGATAAAACTGATTTCATGAAAGAAATAGGTATTGTACATAAGATGTTTAGTAAAAGGGGGTACACGGATGAGATGATTAACCCTATTAAGAAATTAATGGTTAAAGGAAGGGGTACTACTTATCTACCCTTATTGACCAGTGGAGAAACTATTGGAAGTAAGAAGGTTATGATTAATATTAAACAAACAAATGTATAATGACCATATTTGACATTGACATACCACATGGAAATGGGCTGGATAAAGAAATGCATAAATGACATTTGGGATATGTTCAGTAGGATGCCTATAAGGGTGGAAGTATTTCAAAACCATTGAGATATAGTTTTAAAAGGAATATGAATTTAAAAAACATATTGGAAAAGAAAAAGGATGAGTATAGAAGTGGGACATGTCCAAAATATGGCACCTTCAAATGTGGGAGGTGTGCCCAGTGTCCGTTTATAGCTGGAACAAAGGAATTAGAAATACCTAGCATTATTGTTAATATTAGGGATAAAACATACTCTAGTTGTTACACAACAGGAGTAGTGTATTTGGTGTACTGCAAGATCTGTTGGGGATACTACATCGGAAAAACAGAACGTAATTTAAGATTACGTATATATGAACATATACATGATATCAATAAAAAGAACAAAAAATAATGCCCTTTACAGACACACTTTGACATGTAAGGATGCAGATTATAAATTTTGGGTGTTAGAAGAAGTTAGACGCAATGAGAGAGGGGGTGATTGGGAAACACATTTAAAATTTCGAGAAATTATTTGGCAACTTATACTGGATGCATGTAGCAGTCCAGGTTTAAATGACCATATCTCCATAACCCCGGCTTTAAAATTACTCTCAGCGGACCCAAAGAGAGATAATTTATAGAATAATGACACCTTTATTTTAATAAAAACACCACTACACACATTTAGAATCTTATGATACCCAATGTTTTATTTTAACATAAATAGATATTTTATATATATTGTTTATTAAGGAATTTACTACATGAGTATTATACCATACAGATCACGTTGATTTGTAACAGGATTCAAAAGATGTCTATTGTATTTACAGATGAACTGTTTTAAAACATATAAGGTATCTAGCAACACACACACACACACACACACACACACACACATATATATATATATATATATATATATATATATATATAATTTATGGAATTTTATTTAATATTTATACTGATACATAATTAAGTATTTTTTACATATGCACTATACATGCACTTTACATTATATAGTTATAATTTTAAATGATATGAAGTGTTACAAAATGGTTTTCTTGCTTTTAGGAATGTGTTGAATTTTAGCTTGATGCCCTAAGTCTTTTGTCTCTATGAATAATTAGAGTTATAATATACATATTATTAGACTCCACGTTTGTATTTACTTATTTATATATTCCTTTACATTTTTAATATGCACATTTTTAGGTCTATATTTATCAGATAGCATATGTCAGCAAACAATAAATAGTCCTATAACTGTATATGTACTTTAAGCAGTAAACATGTAGTTAGATCACTATTCAGGGCAATGAAGAGTTAATATATGAAATTGTAAAACATTTGAATTAACTTGCTGACCAATGAAGTGGATTTTATTATTATTTATAAGGTAGAAAGTTAGTGGGCGGATGATTTTGATGAAGTCTCCTTGTTGAAGATGAAAGTGCTTAATCCGTTTTATCCATGTTTCCATGACTACCATGGTGTGTTATGGGAGCTATTTGGGAGTGGAAGTCTCTTAATTTGTTAGAAATGCTATGAATGTTTGTACTGATTATTTTTAACTTGTTCTTTTTGGTTAGAGGATTACTCAATACCCAGGGAGCAATTACATCTGGGTCCTGCCTCTGGACCTGTGGGTAGTGCTGGAGAGGACTGCAACTCAATGAGTCAATGGAGCTTGGTCTCTATATGACAGATGGAAGCATCAAACCTACTGCCCATTATCTCTCCCATGGGTTCTGACAGTTCCTAACAGGTGACATAATTGTCACCTCTACTTGCACTGCTACCGGTACTCCAGTCTATCTCTATGCATCTCCCTGTTCCTTTCAATCTGTTCGGGGGGATGGAGATATAAAAAGGCCTGAAAGACAAATTAGATAGAAGCATACATAGCCAGTGTCACTTGTCTTGGTTTACAATTGCAGATGAACAGGTGGGATAGTTTGTTTACATGCTTTATTACATAGAAACACATCAGGATGGATAGCAGCAGTACAAAATATAAACAAACTGATTAACTGACAGACTACACAGACATGCAGGCTTACATCTCAACAGCTTACTACAAAATGGCAGTCAGGCTCGCATGTGCTCAGTATTTATACACTTGTGCACACCCCTAGAATACCTCTTAAAGGTATGCATAGATATTGATCTACATCCTCCTCTTTAACGAATTGCCCATGATGTAATGACATTTGAAAAAGAAACATACAATTATACAGACAATAAGAAATAAACACAATGTTCATGTCCAAGTTGCCGTGTATCTGGAACATGGTCTGGAAATGCAACCTGATCTAGTGATATAGCAATCAGAACTAGGTTTAGCAACAGAGACTCTCACAGGTGAATGACTTCAAGAGTTTCGGGATTCATCTCAGGAACCAGGATATTTACTGGAACTTCCTCTGGAACTGGAATGCTGGATAACTCACTCTGAGATATAGAGTCTTTCTCACAGGTGTGATACTGCAATACGGGCTCAGACACAGGACCAAATGTTTCTGATTCCACCTAAATTCTGCTCTTTGTGATTCCACAATGTATGATCTCGGATCTGGACATACATTATTCACGACTCCAAGCCGATCAAAACGTTTTGTCATCTGCATTGTTACTATCTCCCCTACTCATAATGGATTGAGCAGTTTGCTGGACATGTCATAATAGGACTTCTGGGAGGTTTACCTTTGAATTGTTTTCCACAGTGTGTCCGACGTGCATAATGCAGAAAGTATGGCTGCAAAAAACAACAATGCCAATTCACCATGTGTTTGAATGGCAATTAAGCAAATTCTTTTTTGCCATTCAAACACATGGATCAAATGTCAGAAATGGATTTTCAGCAAACCATTTTCGACATTTGATCCTTCAAAGTTCTCTGTATTTCGGTAATATGGGTCACACAGCAGGACGATTGCACATACCATGTGCGACAAAATGAAGGTAACCCCTTCTGAAAAAAGTGCTTCTTCAACAGATGGACTTCAACTGATCTGTTATTTTTGAAACATGGAACCAATAGATGACTGCTAATTGGTAATGTGGTTCTGTTTTTTCTCGACAAAAGTCTCTGTGCAAGTGAACCAAGATGTTTATCAAGAGGAATATTTCTGAGATTCAAGAGATTCAAGAAAACATCACTATTGTCTCATTTTCACTTCTCTAGTAATTGTTTTGTACTTTGGACTGCATGTTCTACCAAACCATTTGACTGCAGGTACTCTGGGCTACTCGTAACATGAATAAAGTCCCACTCTTCAGCAATTATCTTGAACTGCTGGCTTGTAAACTGTGTACCATTTTCAGAAATAACTTTGTGCGGACTACCATGGAATGCAAAATGACACAATCTTAGTAATCACAGTACTGGATGCTAGATTAGGAAGTAGGTCTATCTCGAACCAATTGGAATAAGAGTCTACTAACACCAAGTAATGTTGACCATTCCATTTGAAAATGCCTGTAGCTACTGTCAACCAATATAGTTCAGGAATTGGTTTAGATGAAGTGGTTCTTTCTGTGTATGTTACTTAGTACTATTACATACAGAACAAGATGAAAGCACTCTCTCAGTGTCCCTTGACAAAGAAGGCCAAAATACTAGTCCTCTTGCCCTTCTTGGCCACAGTGCAAGATAGTAATATACTCTTGTTTGAAGTATTTTAGAACAATCACTTTTGGACCTTTCATGATACCATTGTCAAACAAAATCTCATCTCTGCAAGGAAAATAAGGTTGCAGGTCATGAGGTAAACAAGATTGCTTTGATGGCCATCCTCAACTGATAAAGCAGTTGAGCTTCTGAAGTATTGGATCTGAGGCTATATGACTTCTAAGCTCATCAAGACATGTGGAAAACAAAATTCTCACTTCCATTACTTCAAAATCAAGTTTCTCATTTTCATGCTGTTCAGTGGTATTTCTGGATGATCTGGATAGAGTATCAGCAAGATAAAGAAGTCTGGCTTTTGCATAGACAAGATTGAAATTATACATTTGCAATTTCAACATCATGCATTGCAATCTGGCTGGAGCTGTATAGGCTTTCTCAAAATAGTAACTAGAGGTTGGTGAGCTCTCTCTATCTGGATAGGTCTTCCATAAATATAATCATGAAACTTCAAACATGCAAACACAATTGCCAAGAGTTCTTTCTCTATCTACATATACTGCATCTTGGTCTGGGTTAGAGTTCTAGGCACATAGGCTACTGGTCTACCTTCTTGAAGAATGACTGCACCAAGACAAAACTTCAAAGCATCACAAGAGAGAGTAACTGGTTTGTGAACATCATAGTATCTGAGAGTTGGTGGACTGGCAATTCTCTCTTTCAGGGCATCAAATGCTCTTTGGTGTTGTTCTAACCAGGACCAGGTACATCTTTGCATGTCAGCTCTCTGAGCAGTGCTGAAAGTTGGCTCAAGTCTGGAATGAACTTGCCTAGGTAGTTAACCATGCCAAGAAAACATAAGGCTTAAACATTGTCTGGAGCTAGCATGTCAAGAACTGCTGTTTACTTTAAAGGATCTGGTAGTAAGCCTGGACTGGTAAACAAATGACTAACATAAGTAACTTCCCGTAGCCGGAATTTGCACTTCTGAGGATTCAGCTTAAGATTCACTTCACATGCTCTTTCCAGAAGTTTCTTCAGGTTTCTGTCATGCTCAGCTTCACCATCAGCTCCTACTAGAATATCATCTACTATAATAGCACACGGATACCCAGAAAAAATTTGCTCCCTTGTACGCTGGAAGACTTCACTGGTAGAATTTATCTCAAATGGCATTCTCAAAAATCTGTACCTGCCAAAAGGAGTACAGAAAGTAGTTAACAATGAAGATTTTCAGTCTAGCAAAATTTGCCAAAATTAGCTCTTTGCAACTAAGACAGAAAAAACAGTGGCATTTGACATGATGGTTGCAACTTCTTCAACTGTATGCATCGGATGATGAGGTCTTTTTAGTGCTTTGTTCAAATCTCATGGATCAGTACATATTCTGATATCATCTGAGCTTTTCTTATGAGCTAAGACCATGGAGGATACCCATTTAGTAGGTTCATCAACTGGACAAATCACACCTTGCTGCATCATTTTATCTAGCTCAGCCTTGACTCTGTTCTGCATAGCTACAGGAACTTTCTGGTCTGGCCTAACAACTGGACCGACCTCTGGGTCTAACTTCATGGGGTACATAACTGGCAGTGTGTCTAGTTTGTCTATGAAATGATCAGCATAGGTAGAAAAAATAGACTAGGTGAAATTAGAGCAGTGGTCTTTTAAGCTTACATGGTGGACTTCCTTATTAAATGCAAGTAGCCCCATTTTCAAACTGTCTCCAAGGCCTAATAATGACTGTGCATGCCTCTTGACTATATAAAATTGCAAGTCATAGCTGTTCCCATTAGAGTAACATGAAAGCACTACTGAACCTTTAGCATGAATTTCTTCACCACAATAAGCAACAAGCTTTGCACACTTTGCCAAATCAAGCTTCTCACCAGCATATACTCTAGCAAATGTTTCTGCAGACATAGCATTGCACTTTGAACCTGTGTCAACTTTGAGCTCTATGGATCTTCCATTTATCTAAACAGTATAAAATACTTCATTCTTTGCCCAGAAATCTACTGCACTGTTTCATTAAGCACAGACACACCATCAACATAAAAAGTAGGGTCACAACTTTCTAATTGATCAACTTGTTTCTTTGAATGTTCTCTTTTAATAAAAGAATGAGCCCTTTTTGATTTACAAAAGCTTTGGAAATAATTCTACTTTTTGCATCTGTGGCATTGCTGACCAAAAGCTAAGCACTTTTCTCTTTGAGACACTTGACTGCCACCACAATTTTGACAGTTGACTATGAGGCTAGTTGGGGGCACATGCTAGAGTTTGCTGACTCACCCTTGTTCTTCACTGAGACTGTGTGCACTCTAGAATTTTCTAGAAAGCTACGGGGTTTACCAGTGAGTGTTACAGGGTTCACAGTTGTTGCCATATGCTTGGGCCTGTTTCTTTTAACCATATGCTGCATACTATCAACATTAGCGCTAGAAGATACTGGAAGTATGCATTTGTGTGCTTTTCTGTGAGCTCATATATTTGACAAATCTCAATGGCCTTATTCAAAGTTAAATTGCTGTCACAAAGCAAGATCTTTCTCACAGCATCATCTTTAATACCACACACAAGTCTAACTTTTATCACCTCATCCCTTAAATCACCAAATCTGCATGTTTTAGCTTTCTTTGTCAAGTCAGTTATATATGCTGCATAAGTTTAACTGGGCTTTTGATCTCTTGTGTAAAATAAGTGCTTTTCCTTTGTAATATTCATTTGGAGGTTACACATTTCTCTAAATTTACATTTTAAACACTCAAGGTCATCCCTTCAGTCGGTACCTATATATGGTGGTTTTTCCCCTCCCCTGAAAATACAGCAGGTGTATACACAAATTAACACTCTCTTTCTTTGGCTTCTGAACCAGCTAAATTAAGTAGAATAAGTGCCTTTCTACGGTCATCTTCATCAGAAAATGCAACTTGTATGAAAATATTGTACTCTTGCTCAAAAACTCTCCAGTTCTCAGCAATATTACCACAGACAAGTGGACCTGGTTTTCAAACTCCTTTAGCCATGTCAATAAAGTATGCCCAGCACACTGAAAAAATGGCCCTTGTAATTACATACGAACATGCACACACAGCCAGTACTTGTGATAACATTCAAATGCACAATAGACTCTTTGAAATACTGTATTTTGTGAAATATGCTTTGAAATGGCTGTATTTTCAAAACAACTGTACTGTAATATTGCACAAACTTGTGAACACTTTGTATACTTTAGATATCTTGAATAACTTTAATTAATGTGAAAAAGTAGCACTTAGAAAAAAATGTGGTTATTTCCCTCATTTTGTTCATTTTATGTGATTCAGACTTTGTTTCATACATTTTTGTAACCATTTTGAATATTTTTATCAATATGTCACAGTTTCTGACATTTTGTTTAACTAGAAGTTAGTTTTGAGAATTCTGAGTGCTTCATTTTATATTTTTCAAATAAGAAATAATTTAAGCAAGTTTTGATACCTGGAATTTGTTTCTGGCTTGTTTTTGCAAATTATACGTGCAGTAGAGATTATCCATTCCTCTATATTCTTCCACCATTAAGTGAGTGCCTTCTGGTCTTGATTCTGGATTTTTGGATCCCATTCTGATACCATGTCACTAATCTTGGTTTAGAATTGAAGATGAACAGGCAGGGAAGTTTGTTTATATGCTTTATTACATAGAAACACATCAGGATGGATAGCAGCAGTACTAAATATAAACAAACTAATTAACTGAGACTACACAGACATGCATGCTCACATCTCACCAGCTTACTATAAAATGGCAGTCAGGCTCACACATGCTCATTGTTTGCATACTTGTGCAAGCCCCTAGAAAGCTTCTTAAAGGTATACATATATATTGATCTACAGCCATGTTATGTGTTTAGCTATCAGATGATATAAAGTACTGACGTTGTAACTACTATTAATTCAGCCTGCAAACTGCCAAAGAGGTCAGGCTTTCACCAACTTAAGTCACTGTAGTGGTGATAGTTCTGCTTTCCCATGTGTGGCATGCCAGTAAGATAGGTGACAGCTATGTCCAAATTATTCCAGACATCCAGAATATACTGTGACCCAGTATAGCCCCCTTGCAGGAGTCTTCATTTGTAATGCTTATGGCGAGTGCCCAGAAGTATCTTGGACTCCACCTCACACCACATTTGCCCTCTAAAAGGAGCACTAATCTCACCTTCTCCAGCTATACTTTTCTCACCCTCAAAAGTATGAGGAAAAGTGGCAGGGGATTGGTACACAAATGCCATCTCATCTGTTTTAGTCTTTGCTTATCAACAGGTAAAAACAGGTACCTCATTTGCGATAGATAGCAAAATTATAAAATACAGCAATAATTATGGTTCCAGTAGTGCTTTAAAGTGTGAAACATGGCAAACTAGCATCCCTCTTTTTAAAAGTTTAACACTGACTCCATCTTTAGATGGTTAAAGATAGCATGGACTCAACTTTCCATCTATAGACTGTGGTACACTACCTCTAACAATTTTGAACACATGACCAATACTTGGAACACTTACTAACAGTTTTAATTAGGAAGATCACAATAGAGTTACCATGTCTTATGTTTCAGTTATAGTGTTCTGTTAACAAATTCATCTTATTCTGTTAATGAATTCATCTTATTCAGTGTAATTTACCATGGATATTATTTTAAAAAGTGCTAAGGCTTGAATTTGTGTCAGACTCATTCAGTTTGACAATGTGAGGAATATGACTCTTTAAAATTAAAATTGAGGAACATTCTTCATAGTATGTTAGACTTGAAAGGTACAAGCATTTCCTTACCTCTGTATTTTGGCTTCCTCCACATGCATATGCAGAGCTCAATAAATATTTGAAGTGTCGGGACCTGCTAGAGTGAGTCCAGAAACATGGAGATGAACGGGCAAAAATCAGACTTACATATACAGAGTCAGAGATGGCAATGTCCTCCAATGTTCCCTTTTTTCCAAGGCATGACAGTCTCAGAGTTGGTATATATATACATTCAGGGGGTGTGTGGGGCTTGCCCCCTGCAAATAAGAAGTTTAAAGAAGAAGAGCGATTGTCAAGATTCACTCTTCTCCAGGATTTTCAATCTTTTTTTTTTCAGTTTGTCAGCAATCAGCATTTCAAGTGCTGACATTTCAATAGGGAGCCGCAGAGCTCATCACAGGTGCTCAGGTATGTGCACAGCAGTGTGTAGAACTCAGCACAATGTTTATTGGGTTTACCTGTCATGCAAATTGAGTGATTCAAAAACAAGAATGAAATGATGCCTAACTGGCATACTCTTTGTACCCAGAGGACATAATCCACATGATAAAAGTATGACTGGGGTCAAAGCTCATCACTGCTCTACAGAAGATAAGTTTTATTTGAATGCAGTTGTGTCCTACTGCAAGTACCTGTTGCTGCATAAGAACACTATCTCTTTCAATAAGGGAGGTTGTTATTTTTAGGGCTGCCTATATGTACAAGTAAATAATTGTTTGTGCTGTTTACCATATGTTCTAGCACTGGGATTCATTTTCTCTCAGTTTATCTACATGTACTGGCCAATAGTCTCTGATGAGGTACATTGCAAGTATACTGGCTGCAATAGAATACAGTCACCTTACTGTAGGGTGCATCAGCATGGCCAGCCTTGTGTGTGGGTAAACAGTTTGGTGTTTTTGCATGCACCACTTTTACCATTTTATGTCTAATCAGCTCTTTAGTAGTTATGTAGTCCCTTCCTCATCTGTGCAAATGATGATAACTGTGCCGTATCCTTTATATATTGCTATTTGGGTTGCATGTGTCTGATGCACAACATGGATAGCCTATGCATAGGCAAACATAGTCTGATGTTTTTGTGTAAAACATTTTGCTGTATTGTATCTCTTTTGCTCTTATATATTTATGATGTTGTAAAGCTGTGTGCAATCTGCTGGCTGTGTGCAAGTGCAGTGGTGTATTGGGCTGACCTCCCTCTGGCATGGTCATCCCCTGCTGTTGGGTCCTTCACTGGCTCCTCACATGTCTCAGCTGCTGCTGTCTGTTATGCCAGAAACTGTGGTCTCTGCATGAGGCCACCCTGCTGTAACAGCTTCCTAACTGTAATATTATGTAACATTACACACACAGTCAGTACTTCTCCACACGTAGTGGAGTCATACTTCAGGGCATCACTGGATGTGTTCAGTTGGTAGAATGGTGACTTTAGTAGCCCAAACACAAATTCCATGACATTTTTGGTTTGTGCTAGAACATGGTTGTAACTGTGTTCAGTCTGGGTATAAGGATTTCTAATTGATGTCATGAGTCAAGGTTCTAGGGCATAACCACCAATACCCATAAGAAGCCATGTGAGAAGTTACACCTCCTAAGCCCCATATGTGGGAATCATGGAATCTGCCTGGATGGCATGCACACACATTGTAATTGATACCTTATGCATTAAAGACCACCTGACACTTGATGGAGTGATACCTTCTTTCCCAGTTCACTCACTGGGGTCTTTATTTAGACATGGGTACAGTCTATGGTCCCCAGTACCTCAGGGATGAGGCTTTAGCAAAGAAGTCTTACATGGTGATTGTTCTCTCCTCTGGGATATGTGTAACCACATATGCACCCCAAAATGCTTAAGCATGGCATAGAGGAACTGTAGGAGTATTCCCAAGGTTTATGTACCTTGTACCTTGTACCTTTTGTACCTTGTGAACTACATTAAACAATCAATCACACATTTAAATGCTTAACCGTTGTACAACACAGTAGATATGCTAGCCACGTGTAAATTAGTAACTGCGCTACTGCACCCATATATCAGTAACTTGCCAGTTATTAACCAGCTGCACATACTGTCACTTCACCCAGGTAGGTCAGACCAGCTTTAGGCTGACTATACTTTATATATCAGTGAAACGCCTTATCTCGGCGTTGAGCCAGACCTAATATGAGCTGCTTCACACAACATTTGCTAGTAGTGCTACTACATTAATACTGTTTTCAATACTATTATTTGTACTGTCATTTGTTATTTATTCAGTGGATTCTCATGCTGTGTTGAAAATGCTGTTGCCACCATATGTGTAAGGGTCAGCTGTTTGGATACTGGGATAGCCTTTAAGCTGAATATTAATGCTATAGTGCTGCTACATGTATACTGTTTGAAACGTTAAAGATTCTATTTCCATCTGCTATTTAATCTGCTGTTTCTCTAGCTGTGATTGAAAAGCTATTGCAATCATACTTAATTGTGTAAGGCTCATCCTTTTGGATGCTAGCATAGTGTTTAAACTAAATACCAATGCTAATAGTGCTGATACTTGTATACTGTTTGTAACACTAAAGACTGTATTTCCATTTGTTATTTAAGCAGCTGTTACTCAAGCTGTGATAGACACGCTGTTGGCACCATATTTAACTGTGTAAGGCTCATCCGTTTGGACTCTAGCAGAGCACTTAAGCTAAATACCAATGCTAATAGTGCTGCTACATTTATTCTACAGGATATAATGAAACTAACCTCATTAGTATCTTCAGTAGCTGCTTCACTAGCTGCGTTAAAAAGCTGGTCCCACCATAGTCAATTGTGTAAGGTTAGTCTTTTTTTATGCTAGCATAGCGTTTAAGCATAATATCAAATGATTCAATTACATCTCTGAAAGAGTAAGCTATGTACTAGATCAGTGCAAGGCAGGGAATTAGAATTTGTTGTCAGGAATGTATCAGGCATTTCCTGCAACTACTATTTGACTGTTTGTTCCCACACAATATGAGAATGTGAGTTGTTAAAGCATTGATAGTTTAGCAATCTATTGTCATAGTAAAGGTCTGTTAAAAGCACAAACAGCTTAGAGATGTTTGTTACATATGCCTTATGCTTGAATGCCTATCACTAGGTGTTAGTCTTTCCTGCTCTAGCCCTCAGTGCTACGTATTGTGAACAGTGTCGCCCAGTTTTAGAAAGGCTTACCTGTTCTAGTGGCGTAGCTATCTCCTAATGCAATTTTCCTCTCTTACAGCTAGCAAAAGCCACTGTCCTGCAACGGGTGCCCTCCTGCTAACTGAATTCAAGTCCTGCATCCTCTTTTGAACTGAAATTCCACAAAACCTCCCTCCATTCTGCAAAGACAAATAAGCTCTAGAAACTGAGAAGTGTAGGTTATAGTTGGATAAAGTTAAATTTCAGTACTATAACAATTATATTGTTATCTTTACTGGCAAGCATAACCGCACGGACTTGTCGTACTACAGACATAGAATTCTCCCCTCCAGCCTTTATTACTGTACTCTTGGGGCACGTGTTTCCCAACTTAGCCACTAGATGGCAGTAAAACCCAAGACATCCACCTCCTAATTTGACCATCCCTATACATTGAAGTCTTATTCCTACTGAATTTCCCCAAGCACTACCTGTTCTTAGCCCAGTCCATACCTATAATGCACCAGTACAAATTATTGGTCTCTTACTAAAGTCTCTGTGTACAGAAACTAGAGATAAAAAAGGTCAATTACCAGCACTGTCTGATTGTTTTTTGTATGCACATCTTTCAGCTCGGCTAGGACCCACTCCATTTGCCCTCGCTGTACTCGGGCTCACTCCACTCCCCTACTCTGCCTCCATTCCCACCAACCCCCACATCAATTACCTTTATACCTGTACACCACATCCAACCCAAACCACACCCAACCCAAACCACTCCCACCTCCCGCACACCTTCCAACCTATAAATTCAATCATCCAGTTAACCCTCAATTCACCGTTGAAACCAGTACACATGACTTCCCTGCTCTTGCCATTCATTACCACTTACTAGTCCCACCTGCACTACATGACTCCACTATCAAAACCCTCTCACCCGCAACTCCTACTCTATACCATAAGTATCACTTTACTCCTAGTGCTGTCCTCCATTACCTGCTATAAAACCCCAGCTTAATTATACCCTAAATATCCCTAACAAATGTACATCCCTTAACAATCTAAACCCCACAACTTACACTCAACTAGCCCCATACTGCTATCAACCCTCAATACTCCACTTCCTAGCATACAAACTTCATCCAAGAAACAGGCAATCCCACAATATTTTAAAACACATAAAAACCTTCAATAAACTAATCAGATTCTATTTCCAACTAAAAACTAAACTTATATGCTGTGGTGACATACATCCCAACCCAGGTACACTAAATCTGAATACACCTAAACCTGACTTGAGGAATACCCTCCTCCACAGAACCAAAACATCACTCCTCATCATAAATCTAAATGTTAGAAGTATCCTGAACAAATTCCATGACCTCCATACCTTGCTCTCCCTTTATCAACCTGATATTGCCATAGTTACTGAGACCTGGCTTAAACCAGAAATCCATGATAATGAAATCTCAGCACCAGGCTACAATATAATTCAGAGTGACAGATTAGGAAAATGGAGTGGGGGATAGCCATTACCTTAAAAACCACGTCAGCCTAGAAAAAATAGACATTACAACTCTAGACCTCAAAAACATTGAACTCACCCTCACAAGACTAAAACTTAACCCAAACAAATATATAAATATTATAGGGTGCTATATCCCTTCAGGCAACAATATTTCCATTACAGAAATTCTGCTAGAATGGATATCTAACTTCCTCACCCAAGAAAACATCCTTTCAGGTGACATTAACATTGACTGGAACAACTGCACCAGTCAAAACCCACTCTCCCACATCAACCTACATGGACTAACCCAACTTATAACTTCCCCCACTAGAGCAGACAAAAGAATCAAACATCAATCCATACTGGATTGGATACTTGTATCACATCCTTCCCTAATATCCCTAGCAGGGTGTCTGCCAGACACCCTCAACGACCAAGTTACTTTTCAACTAAGAAGTAAAACACCCCAACTGACCCAAGTAACTGTCCGAGAAATTAGGAACAAAAAACATTTTAACCTATCCAACTTTAACAATGACCTAAAAATGTGTAACTGGACCCCCCTAAAAAACCTAGACCTCTATGAAGCAGTACTATACTTCAACACAACCTTCACAAATATACTTAACCATCATGCTCCACCCTTAAACACTAGAATTAAGACCAAACATGCCCCCCTGGCTAACTCCAGACACTAAAACATTCCTCAAAAATAGAATCAAAGCCTGGACAAACTTTCATAACAGCGAATCCAAAGTAGATAAACAAAAATACCTTGAACTACGCAACCGAGCCAAAAAACTTATCAAAACAGACAAAATCTCCTACTACCTAAATATACAGAATAAACATATAAACAGCCCAAAAAAGTTCTGTGCAGCAATCAACTCTGTATTACAACCAGGGAAAGCAACCACCACCACTCCAAAAACAACAAATAACCATGACAATATCCCCACACAGTTCGACAAATTCTTTAGAGAAACAATCCAAGCCCTTGCAAATAACCAAACTAGCTCCAACAACCCCACTTCAACAACAACCCCCTCTCCACCAGAAATATTGATCAAAGGCCTCAACTTTAGCTTCAATTCAGTACCCACCAAGACCATACTAAAACTACTACTAAAACTCAAAACAACCACCCTAGCCACTGATAAACTTCCTACTGAATAACTTCAACTAGCCGCAGAAGCTATAGCCTACCCAGTCTCCATCCTAATAAACAGATTCATCTCCAAGTGTAAGGTACCCCAGCTATGGAAAATATCTCATATAATTCCACTGCACAAAGGTGGTAGCTCTCTTGAACTCAATAACCATCGACCTATAGCAATACTACCCCCCTTATCAAAACTTCTTGAGAGAGTCGTACATATGCAATTGATGAAGTTCCTCCTAGAAAACAAACTACTATCCACACAGCAGCATGGCTTTAGACCCTTCCACAGCACCTCCACCACACTCACCTCATTTACTAATACCATCAATAATCACAGAAACAACAGACTGCTCGTATCAGCTACATTCTTAGATTTATCCAAAGCTTTTGACATGCAACCATGCAAAGCTCCTTCACTCACTCTCCACCCTAAACCTTAGTAACTTTACTATTTCTTGGTTTAATATCTGGATGGCAGGCACCACGCTGTAATATGGCAAAACCAAATCTCTCCCTTATATCCTGTCTTCCTAGGAGTTCTCCAAGTCTCTATTTTGGGTCCATTGCTCTTTACTCTATTTACAAACCAATTCTCAGCCAACATTCCTAAAGCCTCAATAGTGGAATACATAGATGATACCACCATAATATGCATCGTCAAGTCACTAGACATCCTCCTCTCCCAAACACAAAAATGCTTTTCCCTAGCCGAACCTTGGATCACCAATCAAAACCTCATTCTTAATCCAGCTATAACAAAATTACTCCTCTTTAGCTCCCACAGATCTATACTCCCCTCAGATGGCTTCATAATCTCCTCAGATAACAACACCACCATTACCCCCACCAATTACACCAAACTGCTAGGCATGGAAATTGACAACCAGCTTAGATTTGACCTAGACATTTCCATAACCATAAAAAAGTTAATAAAAAACTTGGTACACTCTATCAAAACAAACAATTTCTCTCTAACCACTCCAAAATAACAGTAGCCAGAACATACCTATTATCTACTTTACTCTGTGCCTCCCATGTTCTTACTAATCTCCACAAAACTGGCCTAAACAAACTCAACAGTTGTTATAATAAGCTAGCTAGATTTGCTACTGGTTCATCCTTTAGAACACATCACTGTGAATGCCTCAGAACACTAAATTGGATATAACTCCCCCTAATACTCCAATTCAATCAACTATCACTGGCTCACAAATGACTACATCACTCAAACAACAATCCAGCTCTACAACAACTACTTCAACCCTACACCACTACTAGAACCCTAAGATCTAGCACCCAAAACCTCCTTAAGATTACCAGATTTAACAATGAGGCAGGAAAATTCGTCTACAGACACTGTATTTCTAAAATTTGGAACTCCCTTCCTGCACATATAACAAGAAACAACTCCTCAACCCAGTTCAAAAAACTACTTAAAACTCACTTCATGAATAACAGACTATGCTCCTGGCTCACCCCTGGCTAGCTTAGCTACAGACCTATCATATATACAAAACAAGTAGTAATGTCTTATATCTACACTGTTGCACAACTTGTACTTCCAGCCTCCTTACTGGGGACAGAAATTAATCTCACGAATGGTTTCCATTATGCACCTTTCATTTTGCTCTACTATATTGCATTATAATTATCATATGATTGTCTTATGTTAACATCTGTGTAACCTATTACTAGCATTTAATTTACTGTCTCTATTGTCTGTTAACTATAAAATTGTATTTCTTGGAGCTTTTCTCCCTGGGCCTCTGCTGAAAACGGACTAATATCCAGTCGGACTTTCCCAGTTATCAAATGTAAATTAAAATAAAATAAAAATAAATAAATAAAATAAATTATGCCTGAGATACCCCTACATCATCTTCCAGGACTGCTGAAGGTTCCCAGTAGTTCATATATGTAAAGACTCAACATATTACAGCCTTAAATATATCTAAAATGTTTAACATCAGAGGCTTTTTGAATTGTTAGAGTGACTGGATAGAAAAACTTGTTAGGGGTAACTGCAGCTCACTGTATGTGGGAAAAACTTCTCACCCTTGGAAGCACACAGTATCACTGCATATGTGTGTTACTGCTCAAACAGCAGAGTGAATTGTTTCATCTTAGACTCTACTGTTATATTTAGTTTTATTGCTGTTGACTGGGTACTCCCTGGATATATTGAAACACTATGAATGTGGTATAAAAGGAAATGTCTTGGATTTTGACATTAAAAGCCATGATTCCTCCTGGTTTGAATGAATATATTTGATTTATCTAGCTGTTTACAAAACATTTGAAGGGATTTGTTGTGGCATACCCCACATCCATTTTTTGCTTTTCTTCTGAATATTGGCAATTGAATTACCTTTTTTTTATTATTCACCAGATTTTTTTTACAATATGAATGATTATCTTAATGCATTATAGTCAGATTAATTGGCTTTTGAGTATATTTTCATTGAAAAAATTGAATGTTTGAATTTAATTGTTTTTGAATTCAGCACACTATTACACAATGGCTATGTTTCTAATTATTCTGGCTCTATTATTTGGTTTTAGAAGGTTTACTTGACTGACTTGTTATGATTTTTCATGTCAGTTACCGTGTATTTATTCTTATGGACAAATGTATCTTTAAATTGAGCTTTTCCAGCTTCTATACACAGCTATGGTGATCACGTGATCTTTACAAGTGATTGTTGTATGTTTTATAATGTTTACTTTGTTTTATTTGTATAAGAAAGCATTGATAAAACCTTAATAGGTGAAACTGGTTTGCGGCTTGAATAAATCTCCATTTTATGAATTAACTGTTCATTACTTTTTTTGCTTTGGATTATATATATATATATATATATATATATATATATATATATGTGTGTGTGTGTGTGTGTGTGTGTGTGTGTATATATATATATATATACACACACACACAGAGAGAGAGAGAGAGAGATTAGATAGATATCATTGCAATACCCCCCCACCCACGTTAGGATTTTCACAGTGTAATACTTTAAACCTGCTTGTAATAGAGGCCTGTGGGATACATGCAATTAACCCCTTAAAGATATGAAGTGTTTCAGAGACATGGCTTCTGAAGGTCCATGACTTTTTAAACTTTTTAAATAGTTATGGTTACAGTCAGGCCAATAAAGTTAAACCCCACTAGCTATAGACATGCATATTTCAGCCTTTTTATTAACCTCACCAGTTCAGAATAAGTAAATAGTTTGGCTATACATCAGAAACACAGGTTATTCAAATACAGATGATGCCTATAAAGATTAGGTGCTTGCAAAATATTCTTTTACATTTGTTTACTGGGAAGGTCTGATTGGGTCAAAAAACATTTTCAGTGGAGGCCCAGGGAGAAAAGCTCCACTCCACTACAAGACTTTAACATTTACAATAGTAGTTGCAAAATACCATAATGTGAAACATATGGGTCTAAGACAAAATTAACACATTCAAAAGAGTACACAACGCTAATAGTTCAACAAGCAGTCCAAGTGTGGAATATCCAAAGAGACAATATATAGCAGTGAATTTCAGCTAAACAAAAAACATATCATGTCAGCAGTTTACTTGTCAACCTCATTGCATAAATTTAGGAGATGAGAGGTGGTTAGAAGAGGTGGTGATGGAGAACAGAGATAGAAATCATAGTATGGTCAGCCTGGAGCTGTGCAGGAGCAAAGTTAGTTTATCGTTAGGTGTTTCCTGAGGAGTAGTTTAAATTTGTGTGTGTTCGTAGTATTTTGTATATGTTGAGGGATGGAATTCCAGGACTTAGATATTTGGTAAGAGAACATAGAATCCTCAAATCTATTGTTGGAATTACTGACTTTTAGTAGGAGTTGTCAGGGTTCTACAGTTAGAATAGGGCTGTACCAAGTTTTTGAGTGCAGGGCAATTATCTGGTTGGTAAATGATGGAATAGGCAGTAGTTGTTTGAAGCATGGGGGGTGGGAAATTCAATCTATTTATTTATTTATTTATTACATTTGTTGACCAGGTATGTCTGACTGGGCCAGAGGCCCATTTTCATGGAAGACCCTGGGAGAAAAGCTCCACAATAATATATACAACAAACAAAAAATATAGTTGCAGCAAACATTAACACAATAGAATTATTTACAGCATCCAGATACAGTATAATGCAGGAGCCTGTTACATTTTGAAGACCCAGAGAGAGAAAAAAAGGTCCACAGTAGTACAAGACAATCAGTTGTGCAAACACATATCAAGTAGCAGTAAATATAATACAAACAGTAAAACTGAGCAATTATTGTAGGAATAGCCAGTGGCAGAAGATACAACACACAGTGTAGGTATGTACAAGTAATGTGCAGATAAGCATAAACACTAGACAGTATGCAGGATAATGTTAGAGGCAAAGTGAGAGAGGAAAAAAAGATTAATCTGGGGAGTGGTAGGAGCACAACCAGTGTTTTATTAGGTGTTCCTTTAATAGTGATTTGAATTGAACATGTACTGGGTTTTTTGTTATAGTGTCTGGAATGGTGTTCCAGAGTTTGGCTATTTTATGTGAATAGAGGGAGTCACCATGTTGGTTATGGGAGTTGGATACCTTTAGTAGAAGTTTGTTGGAAGATCTGAGGGATCTGCTATTAGTATTAGGCTGAACTAAAGCGGAAATGTCAGGGCAGTTGTTGGGTTGGTAGATTACATTATGGGCTAAGGATAGTTGATTGAAGGATAGAAGGTTGGGGAGCTCTAGCCAGTTTAATATAGAAAGAGCTGAGCAGTGGTGGTACCTGTGTGGGTGATTACTGGCTAAATTAGCAATCTTATTGTAACAAGATTCTAGATTGTTGACGTTAGATTTTCGAAGATTAGTATATATGAGAGAGCCATAGAGAAGGATAGATAGAAGGTGTGTGCGAACAGTGGCTACCCTGGTGTTGGGAGTTAGAAATGGGTTGGCCCTGTAAATGGTTCCTAATTTGATGTGGACTTTTTTGATGGATTGGGCAATATGTATGTTGAGTTTGAGGTTGTCATCTATGGTAACACCTAAAAGTTTTGTGTGTTTAGAGGAGGTGATATTGGTACCGTTAGCAGAGATAATTGATAAAGGGAGTGGGGAAGTCTTGAGATTTTTATTATGAAAACTAAGGTTTTTGTTTTGTTGGAATTTAAAATGAGTTGGTGTTGGGAGAGGTAGGATTAAATGTCCTGGAAAGAAAATTACATTTTTAGTTGAAGTTCTTGAGGTGAGGGAACTGAACAGATAAGGGTAGCATCATCTGCATACCGTACTATGGAGGCATGTTGGGTTCATAGGTTCATAGGTTCATACTAGGCTATCTGCCCTGGGGCAATTATAAGCCTAGCCCGATTCTGTATGGCTTATGCCACCCCTTGATTTGAGTATACTGTGCCCTTTTTAAGTCTAATAGTGACACAGGAGTAATCCCTGGGACAAACCTACGATCCCCCATCCACTTATCGAGATTCTTCTTGAAGAGATTCAGTGAGGTGCTCTGCCTCACATGAACTGGAATTCTATTCCAGAGCGAAGGGAGCCTCTGGGTTATGAAACTGTCCCTCTAGCAAGTTCTATTTATTTCTGTGCTGAGGTTCAAGTCCCTCGAGCATGTGGCTCTAAGGGATTTAAATTTACTGAGGTGGAGCATGTCCATTAATTCTGGATTTGACATAGCTTTGTATGTCAGGCATAGATCACCTCAAAGTGGGCGGTATGCAACTGAGTAGAGCTGGAGTTTTTTTAACCGAGCAGCATATGGCATCTGTTTGAGACCCTTGATCCTCTTGGTGAGATACTTTTGGGGTCTTTCTAATTGCTGCAGGTGTCGGGTAAGGTACATCCCAAAAGGGGCATTGTATTCTATGATGGGCCTGATGAGGGATGAATAAAGGGGCACGATTACCTCTCTTGATCTAGATGTGAAACCCTTCGTGATGAGGTGGGCTATGTAGAAGGTCTTTCTAACTACTTTGGCAATGTGGTTTTCAAAGGAGAGATTGCTATCAACTTGGGTCCCCAGGTCCCTAATAACTTTCTCTGTACTTAATGGGTTTCCGCCTATGTAGTAATTTGTGGGCACATTGTTTTTGCCAAAGGGTATGACTATACATTTTTTGGCATTTAGCTTTAAACCATGATGCTGGCACCAGTTATCTGTCTCTGGGAGATCTTTTTGAAGGATGTTTGTGTCAGCTGGAGAGTTGATTATGGCGCCCAGTTTGCAGTTGTCTGCGAACTTGGTGAGCCATAGTCCTCCCACGTTTGCCTGTACCTCGGAAAAGTATATAACGAACAAGAGTGGTCCCAGTACAGAACCCTGTGGGACGCCACTTGTGACCGGTTTCGAGTCTGACATGGCTCCAGCAGCTCTCACTCTGTGGGTTCTGTCTTTGAGCCAGTTTGCGACCCATCTTGTGACATAGGGGTTTATATTTAAGCTGATTAGCTTATCTATGATGCCTAGTGGGGTATTGTGTCAAATGCTTTTGCAAGGTCCAGATAGGCTGTGTGGACTACCTTCCCTTCATCTATGGCTTTGGTGACTGTTTCAAAGAAGTCAACCAGGTTCAAAAGGCAGGATCTGCCCTTGACAAAGCCGAACTGGGTAGGATCTAGTGTCTGTAGGTCCCCAATGTCTTTGTTTATGAGCTATATGATGATCCTCTCCATAGCCTTGCAGACTAAGCTAGTCAGGCTTATGAGGCGATAGTTTTCAGGGTCCGTAGAGGCTCCACCTTTGTGGAGTGGGACCACTGTTGCTGTGCACCATTCTGTGGGCACATATCCTGTAGTGAGGCTGAGATTGTATAGCTGTTTTATTTGAGGGATTAGTTTCTCTTGTAGTTCATGTAGAACACAACCTGGGAAGCCATCTGGTCCCATGGAAGCAGTGTTTTTTGCTTTGGAGAGGGCAGCCTTCACCTGAGCATCTGAGATGTTTGGGAGGCAGCCCTCTGCCGGGATAGATACTTGCTCTTTTGGGGGGGAGGGTGGAGAAGTTTGCACTGAACCTGTCTGCCAGGATATTGGTGATGTCTGTGGGTTCAGTGTATTTTTTGTCATTTAGAATCAACTCAGAACAAGTCTGGTAGTTGCATCCCAGGTTTCTAACATAACTGAAAAAAGCCTTATGATTGTCTTTGGTGTCCTATGCAATTTTTCTCTCGAAGCTGGCCTTGGAGGATTTTATGAGGGATCGTAATTTTTTGCTAGTACTGATCAGAGATGCCTTCCCTATTAGGGATTTTGCTCTATCATGTAGTAGCTTCCTCCTTCTGTTGTACAGTTTATTTATGGCAGGGGTCCACCAGACTGGATGCCTGCCTTTGGATGATTGGGTCTTGGTTTTGTTTGGGATAGCATGATCCATGCATTCCTGGAGATGTCCGTAGAATGCATTTATATAGGATTCTGCAGTTTGGGCTGTAGTTTCCACTGGCCCTGGGGCCTTGAAGGATTCCACTTTGGTTTTGAGAAGTGAGAAGTTCACTTTTGAGAAGTTTTTCACTGTGGATTTCTGGGCTGGGGGTGGGGTCGGGATGTGGACATCCAGTGAAATTAATTTATGGTCTGATCTTACCAATGAGGGATATACTTCTGGTGTGGAGCATAGAGTCCCCATGTTGGTAATGATCAGGTCTAGTATGTTGTCCCCTCTTGTGGGAGTGGTAACTAGTTGTTCCATAGCATCTGAATTTATAATTTCCAGGAATCTTTGGGCTAAGGTGCTGGGGCTTGAGTAGTGCTTCCAGTCAATGTTTGGGTAGTTGAAGTCGCCCAATATAATGGTGTTCGAAGAGATCTTCATGTTCTCCAATGTTTTCAGGAAAGCCGAATGGGATTCCTGACTTTGAGAGAGTGGTCTGTAGGATGCTATAAACTGAAAAGCAGTCTTGCCCACTGTTAGTTGCACATGGATGGTCTCTGATACTTCATGCAATGCCACTAACCTGGAGGTGTGGATATCCTTGATAAATATGGAAACTCCCCCTCCTTTTGTGGTTCGGTCTGGGTTTTGGGGCCGAAAAGCATGATATGAGGTATAGCCTGGTAGTGCTGGGGTGCTCTCTGGAGCCTTGAACCAGGTTTCTGTCACTGCACAGATATCAATGTTCTCCATACTGAGGAGAGCTTCAAGTGCATGCATCTTGAGGTTAAGACTTCTGGCGTTTAGCAGCATTACCCTTAGTTTCTTGTTCCTTGTGATGTCTATGGGGGTGGGTTTGACTTTTGAGCCTTGCCTAAAAAAGGCACTATGGGGGTGGCAAGAGCCTTTGCCAATATCAGAAAGCCCAGTGGTGACAGGTGCAAGCCGTCCCTAGCGAAGCAACGTGGCTTGCTGAGCATGTCATCCCAGGCTGACAGACACTGGATCCCCTTTGAATGACACCAAAATTTTAGCCAATTGTTAAAATCGATCATTTTGTCTTTGTACTGTGGCATCATTCTAGGTGAGGATAAGATGCTGCTCAAGGTCAGGGCCATACCAGCCTGGACTACATGATCAGAGAGCACCTCTATGTCTCTTTTCATGTAGTCCAGGGAGGTACGTCTCAGGTCATTCACACCAGCATGTACAATGACTGAGTCATATTTGTATTTGCTTTGGAGTGACCTGAGTGCTTGCGTTATGTGTCGGATCCTAGCACCCAACAGGCAGCTCACTGTGACCCTCTCTTTATTCAGCCTGGTGAGCGGGACGTCAGTGTGTCTGACAATAGAGTCACCTATAACAAGAGTATCAGGTGTGTTATTCAGCCTTAAGGGCTGTGGCTGCTTGGCACACTGACTTTGTGGGTTATGTGTTGTGTGTGTTTTGTTTTGAGGTAGCGTTTGCTTGGATGTCTGCTTTGGAGGTCTTTGTTGCTTAGGTAGATTTTTATTTAGAGCCTCCGAGTATGTTTTTGTGTATTTATGTGTTTGGTTCGCTGATGTGGTGGGACTATGTGATACTGGAATTGTGTTGTGTGAGGTTACCTTCTCCTCCTGACTGGTTACACCAGATTTGAGATGAGAGAGCTCAGCCTCCAGTTTGGCTAAATAGTTGCATCTCTCACATATATTTGAACCTGTTTGGAGGAGGAGAGGGTTGTCCGTGTACATGAGACAGTTGTAACATTGCCTCAAAGTTCCCAGATTCACCAGCTGGACTGGAGAGGAAACCATTGACTGACCTTTGGATATGCTAGAGTAATAGGGAAACTGAATTTAAGACGGACCAATAGAGGACAGGGTAATCGTAGAGAGTATAAGAGTAAGTAGTGCTTATGGTTTAATAGTGCTAACTTGTAGGATTACTTAATTGGACCAGTGAAGGGCCTTAGAATGTGAATATGGTGTTTAAATTGAGAGATAGAGCAATCCTAAGGGAAAAAGTGAAGAGCAGACTTTGTGGAGCCAGGAATAGTTTAAACCCAATTAGGCGGCGCTGCCAGCTGTTGCGCTATACTGAAAAACATGCAAAACTGTGCAAAAGAGGGTTTTAAGAGAGGAAGATGAAGGAGTTTTGGAATTGACCCAGAATGGCCAATAAAACTACAGTTTCAAGTCAGTAACCACTCCCACAGGGGCAGGCAGGCTGCTCGATGTTTTTCACTGCCACTGATCAACAGAGAGACTTTCCTTTAGCCCAAACAAAAAATGGCCTCACAGAAAATTACAAACAGAAAAAGAACAGCAAGCCTGTAACTGAACTTTTTTAAATCTCAGAAAAGTGGGAAAAAAGAAAGATTTTTTTTTGTTTTTGTTTTTTTCATAGATAGCAGAGGTTAACAAGTATCAACAAGTTATAACAGTGCAGTAAATGACCCCACACAAGAGTGCTAGGCCAAAGACAGATAAAATGCAAGTTCTGGGAAAAAAACAATTTTAAAAATAAGTGCAAACAGGAAATTCAGTAAACAGCTCTAGGTTATGCTCTAAATACAGTTACTAATGCAGAAATCAAATTTAACAAGCCAGAAAATGCTCAAAATAGGTGGCTATGCAGAAAAACTTAGCAAATAAACAGAGGAAAAATACTTAAAGTCTCAAAAGTGGCTCCTCTCTTCTTTCAGCATTTTCTCCTCTTGGTGGGTGCTTCACCAACAGCCAACAAGCCTGAAAAGATGCCAAAACCATGAGGCAACCAGGTTTTAAGAGAGGAAGATGAAGGGGTTTTGGAATTGACCCAGAATGGCCAATAAAACTACAGTTTCAAGTCAGTAACCACTCCCACAGGGGCAGGCAGGCTGCTCAATGTTTTTCACTGCCACTGATCAACAGAGAGACTTTCCTTTAGCCCAAGCAAAAAATGGCCTCAGAGAAACTTACAAACAGTTCAAGAACAGCAAGCCTGTAACTGAACTTTTTTAAATCTCAGAAAAGTGGGAAAAAAGCAAGATTTTTTTTTCAGAGATAGCAGAGGGTAACAAGTATCAACAAGTTATAACAGTGCAGTAAATGACCCCACACAAGAGTGCTTGGCCAAAGACAGATAAAATGCAAGTTTTGAGAAAAAATCGATTTTAAAAATAAGTGCAAACAGGAAATTCAGTAAACAGCTCTAGGCTGTGCTCTAAATACAGTTACTAATGCAGAAATCAATATTAACAAGCCAGAAATGCTCAAAATGTGCGGCTATGCACAAAAACTTAGCAAATAAACAGAGGAAAAATACTTAAAGTCTCAAAAGTGGCTCCTTTCTTCTCTCAGCGTTTTCTCCTCTTGGTGGGTGCTTCACCAACAGCCAACAAGCCTGAAAAGATGCCAAAACCATGAGGCAACCAGGTTTTAAGAGAGGAAGATGAAGGAGTTTTGGAATTGACCCAGAATGGCCAATAAAACTACAGTTTCAAGTCAGTAACCACTCCCACAGGGGCAGGCAGGCTGCTCAATATTTTTCACTGCCACTGATCAACAGAGAGACTTTCCTTTAGCCCAAGCAAAAAATGGCCTCACAGAAACTTATAAACAGTTCAAGAACAGCAAGCCTGTAACTGAACTTTTTTAAATCTCAGAAAAGTGGAAAAAAAGCAAGATTTTTTTTTTTTTTTCAGAGATAGCAGAGGTTAACAAGTATCAACAAGTTATAACAGTGCAGTAAATGACCCCACACAAGAGTGCTAGGCCAAAAACAGATAAAATGCAAGTTTTGAGAAAAAACGATTTTAAAAATAAGTGCAAACAGGAAATTCAGTAAACAGCTCTAGGTTGTGCTCTAAATACAGTTACTAATGCAGAAATCAAATTTAACAAGCCAGAAAATGCTCAAAATAGGCGGCTATGCAGAAAAACTTAGCAAATAAACAGAGGAAAAATACTTAAAGTCTCAAAGTGGCTCCTTTCTTCTCTCAGCATTTTCTCCTCTTGGTGGGTGCTTCACCAACAGCCAACAAGCTTTAAAAGATGCCCAAACCACGCGGCAACCAGGTTTTAAGAGAGGAAGATGAAGGAGTTTTGGAATTGACCCAGAATGGCCAATAAAACTACAGTTTCAAGTCAGTAACCACTCCCACAGGGGCAGGCAGGCTGCTCAATGTTTTTCACTGCCACTGATCAACAGAGACTTTCCTTTAGCCCAAGCAAAAAATGGTCTCACAGAAACTTACAAACAGTTCAAGAACAGCAAGCCTGTAACTGAACTTTTTTAAATCTCAGAAAAGTAAGAAAAAAGAAAGACTTTTTTTATTTTTGTTTTTTTCAGAGATAGCAGAGGTTAACAAGTATCAACAAGTTATAACAGTGCAGTAAATGACCCCACACAAGAGTGCTAGGCCAAAAACAGATAAAATGCAAGTTTTGAGAAAAAAACGATTTTAAAAATAAGTGCAAACAGGAAATTCAGTAAACAGCTCTAGGTTGTGCTCTAAATACAGTTACTAATGCAGAAATCAAATTTAACAAGCCAGTAAATGCTCAAAATAGGCAGCTATGCAGAAAACTTAGCAAATAAACAGAGGAAAAATACTTAAAGTCTCAAAAGTGGCTCCTTTCTTCTCTCAGCATTTTCTCCTCTTGGTGGGTGCTTCACCAACAGCCAACAAGCCTGAAAAGATGCCAAAACCACGAGGCAACCAGGTTTCAAGAGAGGAAGATGAAGGAGTTTTGGAATTGACCCAGAATGGCCAATAAAACTACAATTTCAAGTCAGTAACCACTCCCACAGGGGCAGGCAGGCTGCTCAATGTTTTTCACTGCCACTGATCAACAGAGAGACTTTCCTTTAGCCCAAGCAAAAAATGGCCTCACAGAAACTTACAAACAGTTCAAGAACAGCAAGCCTATAACTGAACTTTTTAAATCTCAGAAAAGTGGGAAAAAAGCAAGATTTTTTTTTGTTTTTGTTTTTTTCAGAGATAGCAGAGGTTAACAAGAATCAACAAGTTATAACAGTGCAGTAAATGACCCCACACAAGAGTGCTAGGCCAAAAACAGATAAAATGCAAGTTTTGAGAAAAAAACGATTTTAAAAATAAGTGCAAACAGGAAATTCAGTAAACAGCTCTAGGTTGTGCTCTAAATACAGTTACTAATGCAGAAATCAAATTTAACAAGCCAGGAAATGCTCAAAATAGGCGGCTATGCAGAAAACTTAGCAAATAAACAGAGGAAAAATACTTAAAGTCTCAAAAGTGGCTCCTTTCTTCTCTCAGCGATTTCTCCTCTTGGTGGGTGCTTCCAACAGCCAACAAGCCTGAAAGATGCCAAAACCACGAGGCAACCAGGTTTTAAGAGAGGAAGATGAAGGAGTTTTGGACTAGACCCAGAATGGCCAATAAAACTACAGTTTCAAGTCAGTAACCACTCCTACAGGGGCAGGCACGCTGCTCAACGTTTTTCACTGCCACTGATCAACAGAGACTTTCCTTTAGCCCAAGCAAAAATGGCCTCACAGAAACTTAACAAGCCAGAAAATGCTCAAAATAGGCGGCTATGCAGATAAACTTAGCAAATAAACAGAGGAAAAATACTTAAAGTCTCAAAAGTGGCTCCTTTCTTCTCTCAGCATTTTCTCCTCTTGGTGGGTGCTTCACCAACAGCCAACAAGCCTGAAAAGACTGCTTGTCTGTACTAAGGTTGTTGTACTAAGGTTGTTTGTAAATATGATGAAGTGGAGTGGGCCGAGAATGGACCCTTGGTCTACATCCACAGAGATGGGGAGTAGGGGGAAAAGAGGGTTTTCCCACTTTGTAGCCTTTTGACAGTTAGAAAGATAGCTGTGGAACCAGGTTAGTGAGATAAGCTAAAGCTATAGTAAGATACTTTATTTAGTAGAAGCTGATGGGATACGGTGTCAAAGGCTTTGCATATGTCTAGGAATATGGAGGAGACATGCAGGCCTTTGTTCATGAGGTGGTGGATGGTGTTACTGAAGGTTTGGATGGCAGTGCTGGTACTGTGCTTATGTCTGAAACCATGCCAAGAGTTGGAAAGGAGGTTGTTGATAAGCAGTTTATGAGCTGGTTGTGGATGCATTTTTTTAACATTTTTGCAAGAGGAGAATGTATAGCTATGGGGCCATAGTTGGATAGTTCTTTGGAGGGGCCACTTTTGTGGAGAGGTATAATATGAGATATTTTCCAGGTGAGTGGGACATATTGTTCTTTAATAGAGCAATTGATCAGGATTGAATTTGGGTATGTGATTGATTGGGCTGCAAGTTTCAGGAATTCTTTAGGTAGTTTACCTGCAGCTGTGCAGCATGATTTGAGTTTGGACAACTTTTTTATGTACTTAGTTCGTATGGGTGAGAAGGAGAAAGGGCTGAGATTGTCTGTTGCTGTGGTGGGGATAGTGAGTGGCTGAGATGGTTGGCTGTGTAGAAGGGAGGGAGGTGACGGTGTTGATGAAGTGAGTATTGAATAGAGATAGGGACAGGGTCGTTTGAGGTAGCAGGAGGGAGGGTAGAGGTATGACCTGGATTTAGGAGTTGGTTGATGGAAAGCCAGGACTTTTGAGGGTTGTTTTGTTGACAGGATAAGAACTATACTTATTTGTCTCTTTTTATTTGTTTTTTAGTTAAGTTTCTTAATTGTTGGTAGTTAAGGAGTTCAGATTTATTTTTAGATGTATGATAAATTGCCCAGGCTTTCTCTCTACGTCTCATTAGAAGTCCGGCTTCTTTGGTAAGCCATGGGAGGGGCTTGTTCCTAGCATGAACTTTTCTGGAAGGGGCTAGATTATTAAGAACTGTGAAGAAAGTTCTGTTGAAATATTGAATAGCCCCATCTAATTGTAGGTGCTTAAGTGGGGACCAGTTACATTGTTGTAAAAGAAAGTAGAAAGTTGTGGGGGAGAAGTTTTTTTTGGAAGTGATGTATTTGTAGAGGATGTTGCTTTAGGTATACACATGTTGCCTATAAAGAAAGGTTGGATAGTGGTCACTGAGGGAATCAGGTAGGCATCCCGCTAAGAAGTTTTAACTTGTGTTTTACTTGGAGTCTGCTGTTAACTGCATATTAAAACTTCAAAAGAGACCACGTCTCTGTCTTTTGTGAGTCAGGCAGAATGTTTTTCCCACCTGCCCACCCTGTTATTATTCTGTTCTTAAATACCACTGTCTTTCTAGTTGCCTGCTTCTTATGTTAATTTGTCCATATATCTCATTTCCTCTCTGCTTTCACTGGCTTGTGTGAGTAAGCACAAAATTATCATTTTTGTGAAATCACTCCCCTTCAACTATTTAAATTTATTGGCCATCTTGCTGTATTCCATAGTACCAAAATACAAAAGTGACTACCCCCTTTCAATCTATCTTGCTGTTTTCAAAATAGTGACTCCCCACTAAAACTTAACTTTTTAGACAGGTAAAATGTAAGTGACCTACTTTCACATCTAACTTATCTAGT
Organism: Protopterus annectens; assembly: GCF_019279795.1. NCBI lineage: Eukaryota > Metazoa > Chordata > Ceratodontiformes > Protopteridae > Protopterus > Protopterus annectens. The sequence continues at coordinate 230,202,225 of NC_056751.1, read as the reverse complement.
GCACACTGCAGTGTTTAGGATAATTTTTTTATCAAGAGAGGAAGATGAAGGAGTTTTGGAATTGACCCAGAATGGCCAATAAAACTACAGTTTCAAGTCAGTAACCACTCCCACAGGGCAGGCAGGCTGCTCAATATTTTCACTGCCACTGATCAACAGAGAGACTTTCCTTTAGCCCAAGCAAAAATGGCCTCACAGAAACTTATAAACAGTTCAAGAACAGCAAGCCTGTAACTGAACTTTTAAATCTCAGAAAAGTGGAAAAAAAGCAAGATTTTTTTTGTTTTGTTTTTTCAGAGATAGCAGAGGTTAACAAGTATCAACAAGTTATAACAGTGCAGTAAATGACCCCACACAAGGTGCTAGGCCAAAAACAGATAAAATGCAAGTTTTGAGAAAAAAACGATTTTAAAAATAAGTGCAAACAGGAAATTCAGTAAACAGCTCTAGGTTGTGCTCTAAATACAGTTACTAATGCAGAAATCAAATTTAACAAGCCAGAAAATGCTCAAAATAGGCGGCTATGCAGAAAAACTTAGCAAATAAACAGAGGAAAAATACTTAAAGTCTCAAAAGTGGCTCCTTTCTTCTCTCAGCATTTTCTCCTCTTGGTGGGTGCTTCACCAACAGCCAACAAGCTTTAAAAGATGCCCAAACCACGCGGCAACCAGGTTTTAAGAGAGGAAGATGAAGGAGTTTTGGAATTGACCCAGAATGGCCAATAAAACTACAGTTTCAAGTCAGTAACCACTCCCACAGGGGCAGGCAGGCTGCTCAATGTTTTTCACTGCCACTGATCAACAGAGAGACTTTCCTTTAGCCCAAGCAAAAAATGGTCTCACAGAAACTTACAAACAGTTCAAGAACAGCAAGCCTGTAACTGAACTTTTTTAAATCTCAGAAAAGTAGGAAAAAAAGACTTTTTTTTTTGTTTTTTCAGAGATAGCAGAGGTTAACAAGTATCAACAAGTTATAACAGTGCAGTAAATGACCCCACACAAGAGTGCTAGGCCAAAAACAGATAAAATGCAAGTTTTGAGAAAAAAACGATTTTAAAAATAAGTGCAAACAGGAAATTCAGTAAACAGCTCTAGGTTGTGCTCTAAATACAGTTACTAATGCAGAAATCAAATTTAACAAGCCAGTAAATGCTCAAAATAGGCAGCTATGCAGAAAACTTAGCAAATAAACAGAGGAAAAATACTTAAAGTCTCAAAAGTGGCTCCTTTCTTCTCTCAGCATTTTCTCCTCTTGGTGGGTGCTTCACCAACAGCCAACAAGCCTGAAAAGATGCCAAAACCACGAGGCAACCAGGTTTCAAGAGAGGAAGATGAAGGAGTTTTGGAATTGACCCAGAATGGCCAATAAAACTACAATTTCAAGTCAGTAACCACTCCCACAGGGGCAGGCAGGCTGCTCAATGTTTTTCACTGCCACTGATCAACAGAGAGGCTTTCCTTTAGCCCAAGCAAAAATGGCCTCACAGAAACTTACAAACAGTTCAAGAACAGCAAGCCTATAACTGAACTTTTAAATCTCAGAAAAGTGGGAAAAAAGCAAGATTTCTTTGTTCTTTTGTCTTTTCAGAGATAGCAGAGGTTAACAAGAATCAACAAGTTATAACAGTGCAGTAAATGACCCCACACAAGAGTGCTAGGCCAAAAACAGATAAAATGCAAGTTTTGAGAAAAAAACGATTTTAAAAATAAGTGCAAACAGGAAATTCAGTAAACAGCTCTAGGTTGTGCTCTAAATACAGTTACTAATGCAGAAATCAAATTTAACAAGCCAGGAAATGCTCAAAATAGGCGGCTATGCAGAAAACTTAGCAAATAAACAGAGGAAAAATACTTAAAGTCTCAAAAGTGGCTCCTTTCTTCTCTCAGCGATTTCTCCTCTTGGTGGGTGCTTCACCAACAGCCAACAAGCCTGAAAAGATGCCAAAACCACGAGGCAACCAGGTTTTAAGAGAGGAAGATGAAGGAGTTTTGGAATAGACCCAGAATGGCCAATAAAACTACAGTTTCAAGTCAGTAACCACTCCTACAGGGGCAGGCAGGCTGCTCAATGTTTTTCACTGCCACTGATCAACAGAGAGACTTTCCTTTAGCCCAAGCAAAAAATGGCCTCACAGAAACTTAACAAGCCAGGAAATTCTCAAAATAGGCGGCTATGCAGAAAACTTAGCAAATAAACAGAGGAAAAATACTTAAAGTCTCAAAAGTGACTCCTTTCTTCTCTCAGCATTTTCTCCTCTTGGTGGGTGCTTCACCAACAGCCAACAAGCCTAAAAAAGACTGCTTGTCTGTACCAAGGTTGCTGTACTAGGGTTGTTTGTAAATATGATGAAGTGGAGTGGGCCGAGAATGGACCCTTGGTGTACACCCACAGAGATGGGGAGTAGGGGGAAAAGAGGGTTTTCCCACTTTGTAGCCTGTTGACAGTTAGAAAGATAGCTGTGGAACCAGGTTAGTGAGGATAAGCTAAAGCTATAGTAAGATACTTTATTTAGTAGAAGCTGATGGGATACGGTGTCAAAGGCTTTGCATATGTCTAGGAATATGGAGGAGACATGCAGGCCTTTGTTCATGCGGTGGTGGATGGTGTTAATGAAGGTTTAAATGGCAGTGCTGGTACTGTGCTTAGGTCTGAAACCATGCCGAGAGTTGGAAAGGAGGTTGTTGTTAAGCAGTTTATGAGCTGGTTGTGGATGCATTTTTTTAACATTTTTGCAAGAGGAGAATGTATAGCTATGGGGCCATAGTTGGATAGTTCTTTGGAGGGGCCACTTTTGTGGAGAGGTATAATATGAGATATTTTCCAGATGAGTGGGACATATTGTTCTTTAATAGAGCAATTGATCAGGATTGAATTTGGGTATGTGATTGATTGGGCTGCAAGTTTCAGGAATTCTTTAGGTAGTTTACCTGCAGCTGTGCAGCATGATTTGAGTTTGGACAACTTTTTTATGTACTTAGTTTGTATGGGTGAGAAGGAGAAAGGGCTGAGATTGTCTGTTGCTGTGGTGGGGATAGTGAGTGGCTGAGATGGTTGGCTGTGTAGAAGGGAGGTGACGGTGTTGATGAAGTGAGTATTGAATAGAGATAGGGACAGGGTCGTTTGAGGTAGCAGGAGGGAGGGTAGTGGTATGACCTGGATTTAGGAGTTGGTTGATGGAAAGCCAGGACTTTTGAGGGTTGTTTTGTTGACAGGATAAGAACTATACTTATTTGTCTCTTTTTATTTGTTTTTTAGTTAAGTTTCTTAATTGTTGGTAGTTAAGGAGTTCAGATTTATTTTTAGATGTATGATAAATTGCCCAGGCTTTGTCTCTATGTCTCATTAGAAGTTCGGTTTCTTTGGTAAGCCATGGGAGGGGCTTGGTCCTAGCATGAACTTTTCTGGAAGGGGCTAGATTATTAAGAACTGTGAAGAAAGTTCTGTTGAAATATTGAATAGCCCCATCTAATTGTAGGTGCTTAAGTGGGGACCAGTTACATTGTTGTAAAAGAAAGTAGAAAGTTGTGGGGGAGAAGTTTTTTTGGAAGTGATGTATTTGTAGAGGATGTTGCTTTAGGTATACACATGTTGCCTATAAAGAAAGGTTGGATAGTGGTCACTGAGGGAGTCAGGTAGGCATCCAGCTAAGAAGTTTTAACTTGTGTTTTACTTGGAGTCTGCTGTTAACTGCATATTAAAACTTCAAAAGAGACCACATCTCTGTCTTTTGTGAGTCAGGCAGAATTTTTTTCCCACCTGCCCACCCTGTTATTATTCTGTTCTTAAATACCACTGTCTTTCTAGTTGCCTGCCTCTTATGTTAATTTGTCCATATATCTCATTTCCTCTCTGCTTTCACTGGCTTGTGTGAGTAAGCACAAAATTATCATTTTGTGAAATCACTCCCCTTCAACTATTTAAATGTATTGGCCATCCTGCTGTATTCCATAGTACCAAAATACAAAAGTGACCACCCTCTTTCAATCTATCTTGCTGTTTTCAAAATAGTGACTCCCCACTAAAACTTAACTTTTTAGACAGGTAAAACGTAAGTGACCTACTTTCACTTCTAACTTATCTAGTGCACACTGCAGTGTTTAGGATAATTTTTTTTTTTATCTTACCTTTAAGCATCCCTGTGAATAGCACTTGCTCTAATACCTGCTGGAGAGCACTAGGAAACCTTAAACTGATACAAGCACTCAACTCTCCTTGTTAATAAGGAGAAATTAATCATAGGCACTTGTTGTTGTGTCTTTCGGCTTTTCCTGGTTAGGGGTCGCCACAGCGGAACTCCGGTCCGCTAATGATTGGTAGTTGACTTTTACGTGCCGAGTTACCAGCCCTGACACAAAACTTTCAACGAAGGTACACCCATTCACGCATATCTGCACGCTGAAGACACTCTAGCTGAGAATCAAACCGGACAGCATCTTACTGTGAGGCAACAACGCTACCGCAGCACCACCACCGAGGATACAAATTAATCATAGGCACTAAACAGCCTATAATTGCAAAGTAGCTTGCTAAGGTAAGGGAAAACAGCTCCTGTACTTTACAAAAAAAGCACCAAACCAGGCATGTCCAAGGGACAGCTAACGGTGATTTCTCCTGTCCACCTGGTGAATCTGGGCATACTGGGACAATGCAGCAATTGTCTCACGTACACAGACAACCCTCTCTTCCTACCACCCAACACTACAACCTGTGAGAGATGCACTTACATAGTCAAACTGGAAGCAAAGCTCTCTCCACCCAAGATTGTGCTAGACAGTCAAGAGGAGAAGGTTAACACCCACACTACACCTCAAGCAACACATAGCCCTTCTAAACCCACACCACCAACACCCACACATAGCAACACTAAATCCACATATGTGGAGGCCCTTAACTGTAACCTGCTCAAGCAACAAGGACCTCCGAAGCTGAAACGCAAACAAACACCAATCACAAAGTGTCACATAGCTCACAACACCAGTGTGCCACCCAGCAACAACCCCTAAGGCAAGACAATGTACCTAATGCTTTAATCATAGGTGACTCTATAGTCAGGCACACTGATGTCCCACTCACCAGGCTGAACAAGGAGAAAATTACAGTCAGTTGCCTGTCGGGTGCCAGGATCTGCCACATAACACATGCACTCGAGTCACTCCACAACAAGTACAAATATGACTCTGTCATTGTCCATATTGGAGTGAATGACTTGAGACGTACCTCCCTGGACTACATGAAAAGAGACATGAAAGAGCTCTCAGATCATGTGGCTCAGGCAGGTATGACCCTAGCCCTGAGTAGCATCCTGCCTTCGCCCAGAATGATACAATTGGCTAAGCTTCTGGTGTCATTCAAAGGGGATCCAGTATCTGTCTGCCTGGGACGACATGATCAATAGACCATGATGCTTTGCCAGAGATGGTTTGCACCTGTCGCCTCTGGGATTCAGGTTACTGGCTAAGGCTCTTGCCACCCCTATAGTGCCTTTCTTAGGCAAAGTTCAAAGGACAAAACTACCACCGTAACAGGTACAAGCATGCAAAATCTGAAGGTAATGCTACTCAATGCTAGAAGTCTAAATTTCAAAATGTACTCTCTTGAGGAACTCCTAAAAATGGAGAACATTGATAACTGTGCAGTAACTGAGACCTGGTTCAAGGCTCCAGAGAGCACCCCTGCAATACCAGGCTACAACTCTTACCACACTTATGGCCATCAAACCAGAATCAAAACACTAAAGGTGGAGGAGTGTTCATATTCACCAAGGATATTCACACCACCAAGCTAGTTGCCAACACATCTGAAATTCTCCAGGTGCAACTAACACTAGGTAAGACTGCAATCCAAATTGTAGCTTGCTACAGATCCTCCACCATGTCCCAAGATTCTCACTACACCTTTCTAAACATACTGGAAAATATTAAGATACAACCAAACACCCTAATACTGGGTGACTACTTCAACTACCCTGCCATTAACTGGGAAAACTACTCATGTACCAACACCTTTGTCCAAAGTTCTTTGAATTCATAAATTCCAATGCCATGGATCACCTAATCCATTGTCCCACCAGGGGCTCCAATATCATAGACCTGGTCATTGCCAACATGGGAAATCAATGCTTCACACCTATGGTCACCCCCTCATTGGTCAGGTCAGACCATAAGCTAATCACCCTTAACATCCACATCACACCCCCACCCCCCAGTAAGGAAACCTCCATAAAAAACTTCCCCAAAGCCAACTTCATGCTACTCAACTTAGAAGTGATAAACTTCATGACACCCTTGCAGATGGGAACTGAAAGTTCAACTGCTGAGTCCTACACTAAGGTACTGTACGAGTACATCCACTCATGCATGAATCGTGACATCCCAAATAAAACCAAGATGCTCTCCTCCAAAAAAATGAAGCCAATCTGGTAGTCCCCTGCCATAAACAAACTTTACAACAAAAGGAAGAAACTCTTGTGGAAAAGAGGAAAATCCCAGGATGCAAAAAACTCCCTTACCAGCCTTAATAAGAAGCTGAGATCCTTGATAAAATCCTCCAAAGCTAGTTACGAAAATAAAATTGCCAAAGATTCCAAAGACAACCACAAGGCATGCTATAACTATGCCAATAATCTAAATGGCAATGCTCAGATCTGCTCTGAGCTACAACAGAATGGCATTAAATATACTGATCCCAAGGATATTGCCAATATCCTGGCAGATCGATTCAGTGCCAACTTCACCCCCCTCTCACCCCCTAAATGGCCCATCTCAATACCGGTGATTGGCAAATTCCGGTAATAATGGCCACGCAGGTAAAAGACGCACTCTCCAAAGCTAAGAATACAGCATCCATGGGACGAGATGACATCATGGGCTGTGTACTAAATTAACTAAAAATTGAACTGGCACCTTACCTAAGTGTCATGTTTAATTATAGCCTCACCTCAGGCTTCATGCCCACTGAGTGGCACACAGCTACAATTATCCCACTCCACAAGGGGGGATCCACCTTAGATCCAGAAAACTACCACCCCATCAGTCTGACAAGCCTGATCTGCAAGGCCATGGAACGTATTATCATGGAACTTATAAACAAAGACACTGGCAAACTTCAAACACTAGACCCCACCTGGTTTGGGTTATTGAAGGGTCGATCTTGTCTCCTGAACCTGATTGACTTCTTTGAATTAGTCTCCAGAGCCGTGGATGATGGTAAAGCAGTCAAAACAGCCTATCTGGACCTCGCAAAGGTCTTTGACACCATCCCTCACTCTGGAATCATAGATAAACTTACTAAGCTGGGCATTAATCCCTATCTCATTCGATGGGTTGACAACTGGCTTACTGACAGAACCCACAATGTAAAAGAACCTGACTCCAAATCCAGCTCCAGACAAGTGACAAGTGGAGTACCTCAGGGTTCAGTCCTGGGACCACTCTTGTTTGGCATCTACTTCTCTGAAATATTGGCTAATACTAAGGGACTCTGGCTAACAAAGTTCACAGATAACTGCAAACTGGGAGCCATTATTGAATCTCCAAATGATGTGGATACTCTACAAAAGGGCCTTACAACAGCAGATGTTTGGTCCCAGAGCCATGGGCTCAATCTCAATGCCACGAAATGTATAGTTATCCCCTTTGGGAAAAAACATGTACCCATGAATTACCACATAGGTGGCAGTACACTAAACACCAAAAGTGTGATAAGAGACTTGGGGACACATGTGGATAGTGGTCTCACCTTTGATAACCACATCACCACAACAGACAGGAAATCCTTCTATGTGGCACACCTCATCACTAAGATCTTTTCATCCAGAAAAAAGGAGGTCATTGTCCCACTGTACTCATCCCTCATTAGACCCATTACAGAATATAACGCCCCATTTGGTATGTACCTCTCAAGACACCTGCAACAACTGGAAAGGTCACAGAAATACCTCACTAAAAGAATTACAGGACTAAAGCAGATGCCCTATGCTGACCGCCTTAAAAAACTCCAGCTATACTCTGCCACATATCGTCTACTCAGAGGCGATCTCTGCTTAACATACAAGGCCATGTCAAACCCAGAGCTGTTGGACACGCTACACTTAAAGAAATCCCAATCCCTCAGAGCCATACGCTCCAGGGATCTGAACCTTGTCATCACAATAAACAAAACATGCTGGAGGGATAGGTTCCTGTCCCAGAGACTCCCCAGACTCTGGAATAGACTGCCCATACATGTCAAGCAGAGTGCCTCTTTGACCCTCTTCAAAAGGAACCTTGATGATTGGATGGGAGAAAGGAAATTCACCCCAGGGATCACGTCAGTTGCCCTGCTAGACAGGGGTCCAGGAAGTAAATAGTATGGGAAGAAATAGCCAGGGAATTGTTATGGCTAGGCTTGTATAGGCCCTAAGGTCGATAGCCTAGTGCCAACCTATGAACCTATGAACCTATAAGCCTAGGTTTGGTTTGTTAGTTAGGATCCAGTCTAATGTTGATTGCTTATTACAACGTTTATCAATACGAGTTTAGCAGTTTATTGTTTGGGTTAAGTTGAAGAGATTAATAATGTTAGATGGGTTATTAATAGTGCAGGAGTGCCAATCTAAGTTAAAATCACCAAGAACAATAGTTTCTTGTGTGAATTTAGTAGCAGCCCAGGATAGTAGGTATTCTATAGTGGGAATGCTATTGCCAGGTAGTAGGTAGGTGGAAATTATTATTATTGCTTTGTTGGGGGTAATTTCAAGGCAAGTAAGTAATATCTCAGACTTGGATAGATTAGGAGGATTGCACTTTAGTTTGGGATACCCTTAGGGTATTTTTAAACATAACTGCAATGCCTCCTCCATGCTTGTTGGGTCTGTCTGCTCTTATGATGTTATAGCCAATTGTTAGGATTTCATTGTCATTAATGTGGGGCTTTAACCATGTTTCTGTTAATACAGTTTTATTTGGTAAGTAGGTGGATAGGGTAGCATGGAACACACTGGTCTTGTTTATGATGCTACAGAGGTTGAAGTTTAACAGGAGTAGGTCTGAGTTAGAGGATTTTGGGAAGGGGGATAGTTATGTGTGTGAGAAATGGATTAAGTACAGGTGGTGAGAATGAAGCTTGAGGAAGATTGAATGTGTTGTGTATAACTATTGTTGGGGCCTGGGTTGGGATTGTTGTCAATTTGAAGTTTTATTTGAGTAATGGAGTGAAGGAAAAGAAGTTTATGTTTGTTTTTTTAGTATGATGTATTTGGATGATGGGGATGCAGAATTTTTGGGAGTGAAAATATTTGAGAGGTGAGAGGAGAGAAGTTTAGTTGTTGAAGAGTTGAGATTGGAGTTGAGATTGGGGTGTGGAGTGTAGGTAATTGGAAGTGTCTGACATGGAGTGAGTGGGAGAGGTGGAGTTGTAGGTAAGGTATAGAAAGTGGAGGAACATAGTATTTGTGAGAATGGTGTAGATGTAATGCATGGCAGTTGGGAAAGGTGGAGGATGGGAGTGTAATAGGAGAAAAAATGAGAGGGGAGGAGTTGGTAGTTAGGTAATGCAGGGGTTTGGGAAAGTTGTGAGGATTGTCTGGGATGTGGAAAGGGTGTGATTAGGTTAGGTATAAAGGAAATGAAAGTGGGGTGGGTGGGAATTGGGGGTAGGGTAGGGGAATGGAGTGAGCCTGAGTGCAGTGAGGGTGAATAGAGTGGGTTGAAACCAAGGGGCAGGCAGCATTATTAAAAAATTATCAGCCATAAGGTATACAGACAGGTAAGAGTATTCCAAATAAGTAACTCTGTCTGATCATAACTATACATACATAATGTTATTTAAGATGGAAAAGGAGTTAAAATAAAAACTAATTTCAGACCAGGTGGACAGTTTCGGATAATCTTTTTAAAAAAAAAGGACCGATTTATGGAGTGAGCTGCAGGAAATTGACATCCGGGAAATGTGCAAGCCACAAAGAGTCAGGACAGTAACAAGCCAATATCAGATAAAATGTAATAAAGCAGTAGCATACACTGCTACAGGAATAAACAAAATCTAGCCATTTCTGTAGTTTCCTTGCAGATGGGAAGGAGTCAAGTGGGCAGTCTTGATTGTTGGTGACATTGTTGTGGGAAAAAAACTCGCTACACACAGTAATGGGAACTTAAAAAAATTAAGATGGCACAAAGCAGAAGAGTGATATGATCTGTAAGGTTGGTCAATGGCAAATCTTGCAATTTTATTATAAAAGGCCTCTAATTTTTTTAAGTCAGTTTTTCTGAGATTTGTGAAGATGGGAAGGTGTATAGTAGGGTGGAGAGTAGATGTGTTCTCACTATAGAATGTCTGGTGGTGTTGGTAAGGTATGACTTTGCCCTGTAAAGTGAGTCCAGTTTATTTGATGGTTAACACTGTTTGTCAAATTTTAGACATATCCCAACTAACATCCAAACTAAGGGGTAAAATAAATCACACAGGCAAACCATTTAGTAAAAACTGCAAGAAAAACCCAGCCAAAGTAGAGTTTTCATTGTATGATACCTTAAACTTCCTGTAATGGAGGCCAATGAGATATATGCAAATTACCCCATTAAGGACATCAGGTGATCAGTTATATGGCTTTTGGATGTTTATGACTTCTTGTTTTTTACTTTGTAAGTCTTTATGGCTACATCTAGGGACATAAATCCAAACCCCACTAACTGTGGATGTGCATGTTTCAGCCTTTTTATTGACCTTGTCAGCATTGTATAAGTGGATAGTTTGGCTATACTTCAGATACACAGGGTCTTTTTCTTGCAGATTTGACTGAATGGTTTGTCGGTATGACCTTTTTACCTTTGGTGTGTATGTATACATATATATATATATATATATATATATATATATATATATATATATACATATATATATATATATATATATATATATATATATATATACACACACACACACACACACACACACACACACACACACACACACACACACACACACATATATATATATATATATATATATATATATATATATATATATAGATATATAGGTAGCTAGATATATAGATAGATGGATACACACACACACACACACACACACACACACACACATATATATATATATATATATATATACATATATATTAGATATAGGTATATAGATAGATATATTTATATTTATATATGGGCAGTTGTCTGCAGTATATCTACATTGTTTTATGTGATTCAAACTCTACAGTTAAGTATGTATTTGAAGTAATGTGTGACTGCCTCAGCGCTGCTCCATTGCTCAAAATGGTCTCAGACCAGTTTACCCCCATTGATAAAGGAAGACAATTAATGAATGCATTTGAGCCTATGCATAATACTGTTGGGTGGGAGACAGATTAACTTCAGAATAATGACTTATTCTATCATTTCTTACTTACAGTTTAAATACTTATGTTTCCCAATAATTTGGGTTTGGACACTGAACTGGAGAGTAATGGTCTAATTAGTTAAGACTGAAAAATAGGGATGATGATCTGAAAAAGTATGTGTCTAACAGTAAAGTGTTAGATATTATGCTCTAAACATCATGAGATATATATCCAATCTACTCAGTTATGTAATCTTTTGTATAGGGACTCGTGGCAAGGGATTAGGCTGAATCAGAAAAGCTCTTGTTTGTATCAACCCAGCTAAGTTAAAATGAGGTTTCTATTTATAAAGTGCTAGAAGTGATTGTCTGCTCTTAGATATATATATATATATATATATATATATATATATATATATATATATATATATACATTCATGTATTTACATATCTGACTTTGTTAACTAGGTAATTGAAGTAATTCAAAGACCATTTTCATTCATAACCTGGGCCAAGAGGCAATAGCAACTTTTCAGAACACCATTTATTAAAAGATTACCTTCTGAGTTACATTTCAGACCAGCATTTGCACATAGTTTGCATTATAATCAACATTTACAGTTCAATTGTTACTAGGGTTGCACTTTTACATGAAGATATACATAAAACATTAAATTCTGTACAAAGACACAAACACTAATACAGGTCAATACCTACTATAGCTGTCATTCTCCATGAATGCTTTTTAAACAAATCATGGCATTATACAGAAGGATACTAGTAATATTTATTTACATGTTTACAATAGTTACATTGATGGCTGTGTGTATCCTTATGGCTACATATTAATGGACAAGGTGTGATTTTCAGTAAGATAGCATAGGTACCAGTTCACTGCATCTAACCTGGCTCTCTTTTTCAGTTACACTTATATTTACAATTGAAATGTGCTTTGAAGAGATTTCAAAAAGAGATAGCATGGAAATATTTTGTATTTTGTCTGGTAGAGTATGCCATGCTTCAGGGGCAACTTTGTAGAATGTTCCTTCTGTTGATGCAATGGTAAATTGGGGTCTTGGTTATTGTAGGGTATCTTGACTTCAAAGGTTATGCTGGGGATGTCTGACTATTAGTGTTTTTTTTTAAAGATGAGCAGTTGCTTATTTAGTAAAGAATTTTCACTTGCCTCGACTGATACAATTGGGTTTTCCATATAGTATTACAGTTATATTCCATCTTTCATGACAAATGAATGAATCTGAGTAATTTGTTTTTGAATGTTGGAAGAGCAGCATAAGTATACTGTGAGTTTAGACAGACAAGTAGTAGGTTATATTAAACACATGGAACGGAAGAGGACATAGCAGGTGAGAAATTCTATACAGGATGCTTTTATTTGCTTGAGAACTTTGTTAATCTGTTGATCTGTTTGTCTGCCCAAGGATAACTTGTTCTCTAACATAATTCTGATATGACTTTGTAACTCATTGAGTGTATGGACCTTTCTACTTGAGTCTTAATGTACACAGAGTAAGCTTGTGCGAAGCTTGTTCTGAGCTGCTAATACCATGGCAGCAGACTTTTGGGTATTAACAGACAGATTTTTAGAAGTCATCCATTTCTATATCTGGGTTAAATTCTCTTGTAAGTATTTATCTAATGTATTGAGTGATTTATGTCCTCTCATAAATGCAGTGGCATCTGCATTTAGTGTGCAGTTAACATTTAGCAGATCATAACACATACTATTGATAACAAAGAGAACAGCAGGAGCCACAGAGCTCTGTGGGGTTGATTTTGATGTACACTCTGTCTCTAAGATAGCATTGCTCAGGTGTACTTCAAAGGTTATGTTTTTGAGATAGTTTTGGTGTCGTTGAACTACTTTGTGAGTAAATCGAACTGAGCCCACCTGTTGAAGCAGTAGCCAGTGCTCCACACTTTCAAAGGCACATTTAAGAACCAGGAAAAGGCACCTGTGAAGAGTTCATTTTTCACATTGCTATAGAGTTGGTTCAGATATACAGTGTTGTCATTGAACAACTGCTAGGACACAATCTGTCTTCTTTGTCTGAGAGTATGTCATACTTTTGAATAAATTCTAATATTTACCTGTAGGTTAGTTTTATGAGAAATCTGCATGTAAGACAGGAGTTGAAAGCTGGCTAGTAGTCAGTGACTATAGTGGGAGTAGCACCTTGGGAGCGCGTCAGTGTTGCTGAGTGTCTGAAACTGGGTGGAACAGATTTGATAGTGAAGGTAACACTACATATATAATTCAAATAGTAGTTTAGAATGGTACTACCCACTCATAACAATTTGTGATGTAATGTGCTGACATCTGGGTTGTAATCATAATAAGTTTTATCTAAAGTTCCTGAATGACTTTTTTGGAAAATGTTTTAAAGTAGAAGAGGGTACAAAAGATATTCATGTAGACGGGTTTAAGATGAGTGGGTGAATTTTTGATAAGGAATTATGTTGAAGGACAGGATGGGAAAATATGTTGTCTTTCATTTCATTAATAGTTTCTGTGATGGTCTGTACATTGTTAACTGCATATGATTTTTTTTTATTTGTACTTATATTTGTAATACCCTGCCAAAATTATTTCTAGTTCTTTGCATAGATTAATTTGCAGACAGCATAGGTAGGTCACCTAAGCTTTATTGATATTTATTCTGGTACATTGTATTAGCCATTGAAAATGTTTTCTTTTACTTTGGTTATTAATATCCCTTTTTCTGACTATCCACACTTTTCCCGTGATTTAATTTATATTTTAGATTGGCTCTTATCTATGTTGGAGACATATTTCTGTAAGGAAATATTTTACCTTGTCTGGGCATTTGTGCATTATATTACATCATAGAAGGATGAGACTGCTGTAGTTGAACTTAAACATTAATATACCCTCTCCCATTCAGTAAACTGTAGATCTGTTTCCCATCTGGATTCACTGGCTTTGGGAATGGCATGAACTATTGTTAGTTTGCTAGATATTTTTCCATTTTAAATTTCCAGATAGCAAAATCTGGACAGTTGTTAATTGTGAATGGGATAATTTGTAGACATGATAAGCTGTCAGATGAAAGAATCTCTAGAGCTGATAATTTATGAGATACATAGTTGTGATAACTACATCTAGAATTATATTTTTACCATCATAGAATTGGGTCTGGTACATTTTCTCACAAGTTTGCTCATGTTGTTTCCTAGTAGACGTACAGAAGTTGTGGCATTTGTGTTTTTTTCAGCCAATGTTTAAGTCTCTGACTATTACCAATTTATGCTGTTTGCTTTTAGATAGTATAGTGTTCAGGGTCTCTTGTTTTAGGCTGCTGGAAGATACACATAGAATACAAATTGTACAAATAATAAATAGTTTTTCATTGAGACCAAATGTCCCTTCTCTTTTCATCACACATAACATTATTACTGGCAAATAGTTTGGGAATGCAGTTAGTTTCTTTAGCAGCTAATGTTATTACACCTCCCTTGAAAGTCTTCCGCGGCTGATTGGCTGTGAATATGACTAATAATTGAAAATAACTAGCTAGCACTCTTTAAGCCAATATAGAGTTAAATATATTATTTTAAGTTATAGGAAGGCAGCAAAACGTGACTTGTGCCAGTTTGATATTTAGGCTTGCTGTGCTCATATTTGGTAAGATTAGTCCCTTTGTTTTGCTGCTGACCCATACGTATTTAAGGGTGAAATGGGACATGGCATTGCTTGTAATGTATGATGCAGATAATGTAGTATAAGGATTTAATTCCATGCCTATTGAATATAGTATCAGTATAACTTTACAAATAAAAATACCCTTGTGGATACATCTTAAGATTGAAGGCATTGCTTTGACAGTCACTGTCTAATGGAAATATAGTTCTGTTTCTTGATGGCTGGAATGTAAGTTAACTTGACACTTCCACCATATTTGTACTTTAAATTGACCATTATGGTTTGTCTTAATGACTGTTTTATTGTGCTATCTGTGTACAGCACAGGAAATGCAAAACCAGTGGACCATACTATGTATCTTAAATATATAGATGGATAATAGCATGAGAGAAAGTAGTTTGTCCATAATGCCAGTGAAGGCAGAGTAGAATGGATACAAGTGTCATAGTGCAGAAAAGTGTGGGAGCTGGGGCTTGTTATATTTATAGAAGTAATCACTAGTTTCACTGAGCATCTCAATCAGAATCATTAGCATGTCGTGAATGTCCATGCTGAGTGAACACAATGGCAGGAGTTCACACTTGTTTACCAACTGCAGCAACAATTTTTAAATGCAATTTAAAAGTTATTTTTTTTTTACTAAAGGTAAAAAGAAAAACATTTTTTGAAAAGAAGATCACAAGCACAAAATGTATTGTTTTACCATTCATGGTTTTTTCTCCAGTTGATATCCTTAGAACATGATGCTTAACTTTCCTAGTTAGCCATTGATGCTGGGACTGCTCACCAGTACACTTTTGACTGGCTGCAGATACCTCGCAGTCTGTTTGATTCTTGTACTGAAATCGCTCCTCACAAAACAGCATGCGGTGCCTAAAGGTCAGTACAGGAAGTGAACTGAGACTCCAGCATTGCAGTGTATAACATAATTCAGGTGGCATATGGTTTGTTGTTTTATGTTTACACAAAAGTTATTTTAAACCAAATAATTTCTTAACTGGTATGGTCCCTGTTAAATTCCTGTAAAAGGCCTGTTAATGTTTAGAGGTGAATGCCTGAATGGAAGTAGTTTTAGCAAGCTATTTATTTGCTGGTGAGGTCTTGAGTATGTGGAACTTTGTAAGATGCCTTGACCTTGCTGTTAGGTGAAGTGTCCAAGGGAATGGGGAACATATCACCACTAAACACAACACACCATAGGTATGTAAAACTGTATAAAATGGCTGTTCTTTTCTTTATAGATCTGCTGACAGATAAAACACTAATGTCCTGTCTTGGAGAGCAAGCTTGTTCTCACTACTATGACAAATTCCGTGTTCTTGTAGGGATTGCAGTAGATATTTCTACATTTTTGTTTAAACAGCTGCTGCATAGAAAATGTTAACATTCTGTCTGAGAGGGACAGGCAAAGTGTGCTGTTAGTTCTGTGCAAATGTCTTGCTCATCCAAGGTTTACATCTGTTATTTCTTTGTGCCCTAAACAGCTAATGGCATAAAAAATCTTGATGTCCTCTCAGTGTGGCTGGGCAAATGTGCTGCCACTTTATAGGAAAACATTTTATTCTTCCAGGGATTAAGGGATTACACTTACTATTTCTACATTTAAACTAGTGTGCTGCCTAGACTGTGGTTGGACATGCAGCTGAAATCACAAAGGATCATACCTAAAAGAACTCTCAGATCAGAAGAAAAACAACTTCTCACCATAAATAAATCAAATAACTCCCCTGGACAAAGGCTGTATTCATACTCAGTAGCAAAAAAATTGGAACTCCTTACCTCTAACCACCAGAACCATTTCTAACCTACCCACCATTAAATGTTATCCCTAAAAGAATACTTTACAAAGTCATGGACTTACTTCTGTGCCAGTCTGGGCTGAACTTATTATACTTCACTCGCCCGTTCAACCTAAATCACACTTCACAACCCCCTCCAACCTCCTACTCCACTCCTTTCTTTTGTTTTTATCACTAACTTATGTTATGTACTTCATCTCTGCAGACCTTTCTTCTACCTCTTTCTCTTTTCTCCCTACTCACCTAAAATACCTGAAGACAACCTACCTCGCACTAATCTTATAATCTCCTTTCCTCTCCATCCTTCTTCCTTCTATAAACATAACATGAATACCATCTCTCATACTAAGACACCACTCAATTTCCCTTCACTGTCTCTGATCTTGTAATCTCTAATATCTCTTTTAAATATCTTATCAGAATTGTCTCAGGTCTCACTTATCACATACTAATCTATGTAACAAATAATATGACTAATGAGTTTTTCCTCACATATTTTCTCCAACTGATGTTATTGTTTTTCACTGAACTCTACTAAGAAACATATGTTCTATGCTTTTCACATTATAACATTTTTTCACTCTTATGATTTGTAGTATTTTGTGATTTAAAATATCTGTATTTGATTTTTGAAAGATTGTGATTATGTAACTTTTCTCCTCAGGCCTCTGCTGAAAATGGGCACTTTCTGGCCCAGTCGGACTTTCCCAGTAAACAAATGTCAAATAAATAAATAAATACATAAATAAATAAACAAAATAATTTATCTCTGTAAATTTCAGAAGAGATTTAAGGCTGCATGGGACATGTAAAAGAACATATAAGAAGTAGAAGTCTTGTTTAGTGGGAATTGTACTCTCTCTCTCTCTCTCTCTCTCTATATATATATATATATATATATATATATATATGTGTATATATATCTATTAATATCCTGGCAGACAGTATCAGTAAGCCCATTCATTAAAACATTTGAATCTTGTATTTGCGAGACACAAACAGTGCAACATACACAGAACCAGGAAACAATACTAATAATCGGTAATAGCCATATATGTATGTATATACATATATATATATATATATATATATATATATATATATATATATATATATATATATATACACACATATATATATATTCTCAATCTAAACTCTAGACCCTTTAACTCTCTTCTGACCTGTCATCTAAACATCAGAAGTGTAAACAATAAGATTCACAACCTACATGCCCTTTTAGCTACTTGTTCCCCAGACCTACTATCTCACAGAAACCTGGCTTAAACCAAGTATGAAAGACACACAGATAATCCCACCAGGGTATGATATACTAAGAGCAGACCGAATAACTCGTAAAGGTGGCGGTGTAGCCATACTCTACAAAAATACATTACAAATCTCCCTTGCCTCTCCACAACCTCTCCTAACAAACAATGCCGACATTCTACTTGTAAAACTTCAACCAAACAAACATAAAAGCATAAATATAGCATGTATTTACATCCCCCCAGGCAACAATAATAACAAAACCTTAGAGGACTTTCTCCACTGGTTAACTCAAACTCACCCCCAGGAATCTATAGTGTTAGGTGACTTCAACATCGATTGGAATTCCTTCTCATCTAGCTCCCCATCTAGCAGCATAAATCTTCATGGCTTTTCTCAGCTCATATCCACTCCTACCAGACTAGGTAAACCCCAAAACAAAGACAGCATCCTGGACTGGATCCTTACTAATAAAGATCCTGACCAGTACTCAGCAGGTACTCACCCAGAGGACATGAGTGATCACTTACTCACCTATGTTATCAAATTCAAGAAAATCACCCCTTCTTACAACCATAAAAATCAGGAACAATAATAAATTCAACGCCTCCATTTTTCAAACTGAACTTAAAGCCCACAACTGGACAATACTCAAGTCTCTTCCTCTTGAAGAGGCAGTTATCTACTTCAACACCACCTTCCTCAAGATTCTAGATTCCCATGCTCCAATACGGTCCATTAGAACTAAAACCAAAACTGCACCATGGCTCTCTAAGGAAACAAAATCCAAAATCCTATCTAGAAACAAGATGTGGGTCACATGGCGTACCTCTAAAGACTCACACTCCCACCAAACTTCTGGCAACTTAGAAATGAAACTAAAAGAATGATCTTAAATGATAAAAAAACTTCTTCCTCCACCTCCAACACAAACACCTTAATAATCCACAAAAATTCTGGGCAGGCTTAAACAAGCTCCTGCACCCAGGCCAGGCAACCACCCCCACTCCAACAACTTGCAAACAACAGTGCCCTGTAAACATTGCTAACACATTCAATAGTTTCTTCACAGAAACTATACAATCCACACAATTCAAACAAACAACCAGCCCACTCCACTACCCATGCCAGCAGAATACTACAACTACATCAGATCATCTATTTACCTTCGATCCAGTACCCATATCCTCTATAACATCTCTTCTTAAACTAAAACCCACTAAGCTAGCAGCTGACCTTCTCCCAGCTGAGTTTCTGCAAAAAGCAGCTGAGGCCATTTCCTATCCCATCTCCATAATCATAAACCGTACCTTGTCAGAAGCCTTCATCCCCTCCATATGGAAAATGTCCCACATTATTCCTCTCCATAAAGGTGGTAGCTCACTAGAGCTAACCAACTACAGACCTATAGCTATACTCCCACCCCTGGCCAAAATTATGGAAAGTGTGTCCACAAACAACTGATGGAACACCTCACCAAAAATAAAATTCTAGCCAACTCCCAACATGGCTTCAGGCCAAATCACAGTACCACATCAGCCCTACTATCCTTTTCTAATACCATCAATAACTTCAGAAACAATAATAAACTATCATCTGCTCTTTTCTTAGACCTCTCCAAGGCCTTTGATATGGTGAACCACATTCAACTCCTCCATACATTAAAAAAACTATCACTCAGCAATTCCACGCTGAAATGGTTCCAATCCTACCTGTCCAATAGGCAACAGGCTGTTCTATGGCAGGACAAATTATCCACATGCCTACCTGTTACACTTGGAGTTCCCCAAGGATCTATTCTTGGCCCTCTTCTCTTCACCATCTTTGTTAATGACCTGCCCACAATCACCCCCATGCCACATGCATTCAATATGCAGATGATTCAACTATCATCAGCACTGCCTCCAACCTGGCAGACCTCACTGCTTCAACCCAAGACACCTTCAACCTAATAGAAAAATGGTTCTCAAGTCGTCAACTAGTTCTCAACCCCAACAAAACAAAACTACTTACTTTCTCACCCACTAACAAGGCTCTTCCCCCCACCTTCTCTATTACATCCTCCAATGGAATCACTATATCACCAGAAGCTCACACAAAGCTATTAGGTGTTACCATTGATAACTCCCTTAAATTTGACACCCATTTCAATCTTGCCATCAAAACCATCAATAAAAAGCTTGGCTCTCTATAAAGTAAAACACTTTCTCACTCCTCACGCTAAAATTACAATTGCCAGGACACACCTACTATCAACTCTTTTCTATGCCTCCCCCCTCTTTACAAACCTAAACAAGACAACCCTTAACAAACTTGCTTCTTGTTACAATCACATAGCTAGATTTGCCACAAATTCCACCTTTAGAACGCACCACTGCACTAACTTGAAGCAACTAGGGTGGTTAGAGTTTTCCAGCCAACTCCATTTCAACCAACTCAAAACGGCTCACCAGATACTGTATCACCCAGAGAGAACACCAGCTCTGAAAAACATCATTCACCCCTATATTAACCTGTGATCTTTATGCTCCTCCAATAAGATCTTAGCTCAAACTACCAAAGCCAATAATTCTGCTGGGGATTCTCTATTCTCAAACTTTGTAGGTAAAATGTGGAACTCCACCATGCTCACCTCAGAACCTTCACTCCTACAATTCAAAAAAAA